>NC_048278.1:35178733-35256233 GCF_009762535.1 Notolabrus celidotus
TGTTGTGATTTGGCGCTATACAAATAAAGATTGATTGATTGATTGATTGACTCCAGTGTCATTACTCCAGGAAAAAATTATGACAATGATAAAATAATACAGGGAGCATCACTGAAACTCCTAATGGTGACTTTATAATATAGAAAACAGGATGTAGAAGCAGCTATTAGTTGGGATGGGGAGTCAAAATACTGTTTTGTACTCATGAGCATTTATTCGTTTGACAATATTTTCTTCTTCTGCTAAATATAATGTGGTATAGATGAAAACACAAGTTAGTAAAGGGTTAATGCAATCTGCTATAATGTACACAGATCAATTATTTCATCATGCACTCATGATGTTGATGATCTGAATCTTTAAGTCTGTGATTGTTGGGTCCAGCCCTCTGACAGAGGGTCTGGCAACATAGAGACAACACTTCACCATGTGCACTGCAGGTGTAGCCACTAAAGGTAAACACTGCAGGAGACACCCGTCCCATTAGCGGTCTGTTCGTAGCATTGTTAACCAGCTCCAGGGCGAGGTGCTGCTGGTAGCGTCAGTCAAACTGTTCTTGTCTCTGTGTAAGACAAGAACAGTCTGAACTCTGTTGTTAAGGTTTGCTCCAAAATAATTGGAGTACAGCGGCAAGATCTGAGCTCCCTTTAGAGGAACTGTGTTGTCGACAAAACCAAAGGGGTATCATAAATCGGGGCGGCAGTGGCTAAGACCATAGGGATCTGGCTTGGGAACCAGCATGGACGAAGTTTGGCAAGTGGGCTGGCGGCTGGAGAGGCGCTGGTCCATTTGCCTGGGCACTGTAAAGGTGCCCTTGAGCCATGCACAGAACCACCAACTGCTTGGGTGGCGCAGGTTGATGGCAGCCTCAACACTGACATCTCTCCCAAGTGCATGTCCATAGCATGTTTGTATGTACATGTCAAAGACTTTAGACTTTATTGTCCCCTTGGGGAAATTCTTTTTCACAGCACCTTCTACGTTTCCACAGACATTCACAGGAACATACACTGCAAGCTCAACAAACTATCAACACTCAAACAAACAAAGTGGTATCATTCAGCAAGGGACATATAACAGCAGGGATCAGGCTTTCGCCAAGGCGAGCCATTCTACACCTTGGTGCCTTGTATCTGCACCCTGAGGGGATTGGGGTTGGGATGAGGTAGGTGTTTAATGGATGTGTGATGTCCTGTCAAAACTGTGTGTGTAGCATGATCTACAAACAACACGAGTGAGGAATATTGAATTTCCCCCATGGGGTTTAATAAAGTATGTTTACCTTTATATTAGACCAATCAGGACACATTTAGCCAGGGAGCTCTCTTTAATGCCCTCGGGTTGGCGCTATATCGCCCCTCCAAGGAGAACAAACAGATACGCAAATTCTTAACATTAGTTCCTGTAAAATTATGTATTTATAAGTAGAGATAGACTGATAATTTTTTTTCAGGGCCGATACGGATACCGATTATTAGTAGTCAAGGGGGCCGATAACCGATATTTGGATAGTGCAAAAACAAAACAGACTTTCTGGCGGCAAATTAAAGTGCTGAAAAAAATCCAAGTGGAGCGTACATCCAAACAGAAGTGAGTGCTCAGGATGGGAATTTTTAAAAAAAATTGCTACATCACATGGCAGAAATCCCACCGTCTGCAGGAACCGTAGCCTAGCTTGCGTTCCATTTCTCCCTGCAGTTTCTCATTGGCTGATTGGCTGTCACCCGTGCCGTGGCTCTGCGTGTAACCAATCAGATGTTGTAGTGACAGCAGACAGAGAAGGCGTGGCTGCATCAGAGCCAAAATAACCCAGTTTTAAATTGATCTCTTATCGGCTGTCAGATTTTAAAAAAAAGGCAGATGCCGATATGCGTCAAAATGCCGAATATCGGCGCCGATAATCGCCCTGGTCAATAATCGGTCTATCCCTATTTATAAGGTCTTAGCATTCGTTCTTTGCAATTGTGTTTCTTTTATTTATAATTTACCCTTTTATGACAACCTCCTTCTTGCAGATCTGTTGTCCCTGACATGTTGAGTGTTGTGATGCTAGCGCTTGTCTGTGTGTTAGTGTTAGTGTTAGTGTTAGTGTTGTTCATTTGACTAGCTGGTTAGCTGCAAACTGAATTGCCCTTCTGGGATCAATAAAGTCCTCTGAATCTGAATCAGAGTCTCGACCTTTATGCAAGTGTTTACGTATTATTGTGCAGGTTTACATTTTGCAGTCATGCTCAGTTGCTGCTATTTCCTGTGTTTGTGAATCCCACAGCGCTACACCTGTATCTCTAAGTGAAGCTATTGTTGTCTTCTTCTTCTGCGGTTTGATGCAGATAGCATTTTTCTTCTTCTGTTATGTAATGTGGTTAGCAAACAGCTATCAGACGTGCTACAGCCACCGTCTGACGGTAGTACTGCATGACGGTGACATTAACTCTTATAAACTGTTCAAACACACCAAAGATCATGACCCATCCTTAGCATTAATGTTGTTTATATTTCAGTTTGAGTTCCTTCATTGGTTCTCACACTTTTGATGTTTTGTCTGATGCTTTATTTTGGTCTCTGCAGTGAAGAGAAAAATAGAATCCCTCTCTTTTTCTCTCTCCTTCTTCTCAAGGCTTATTTGCCTTTGAGACGATGAACAGAGGGGGAGAGATCAGTCTTCTGTGATTTGTGAGCAGACGAGTGAACTCACAAACAGACTAATTGGGGACCTTGTCCTAACTTTATCCTCTGCTGTGCTTACTAATTTGGTTGGGAGAATAATTTCGCTCAGCAGCCCCATCGCTAATCACGGCAGGCTGAACACAGCGCCCCTCTGAACTGAGCTCTGCGTGTGAGGTCGAAGTTGAACCCCTGAATTGTTCTTTACACCATGATGAGTGTTAATGACGGACCTTTGAGGGGATAATCTTATCATTTATCACTGTTTCCTCAAGGTTTCACTAATGGCATGGTCTGTTTATAATCCTGAATGATCTGAATGCTTTGTACACTTTCTAATTGTTTTGATCTGACAGTTCTCACTCACTGTAGAGGTATCTCAGTATGATTATACACCTTAAAAACAGCTTAGGGTAACTTTAAATAGATATCAAAGAGCTCTTTGAACCATCCTTAAAAAACACGCTAAAGGATCTTTCCAACAGACACTATCTGGTACCCGTAACAGAACCAACCTTCGTGCTCGAGATGAAGGAAACAGATCTTCAAACAAATGTTCACGGTTCTTTGAAGCTGACGTTTCATATACCTTGAAACATGCTTTAAAGACTACTGGATGAAACCACTTGCTGGAAAGGATGGAAACATTATGTGCTTTGAAACAGGAATGTGGGGTACCTTGGAACGTTCCTGACCATGTATCAGAAAGAAAGAAAGAAAGAAAGAAAGAAAGAAAGAAAGAAAGAAAGAAAGAAAGAAAGAAAGAAAGAAAGAAAGAAAGAAAGAAAGAAAGAAAGAAAGAAAGAAAGAAAGGAAATGTTTATATTGACGCTGAGGATGCCACGAATCACACAATTAAGGGTTCCTCAATAGACACTTTAAGAAAGGAAGAAAACGTTCCATCAGCTAGGAGTATCTCTAGACTGTTCAAACCAGTGCTACGATTACTTGATCTGGACCTTGCAATATAATCTGACTACTTCAAAGGAGTATTAGGGCCTGTTATTGACGGATCCTTTTATATATTTATACTTTTATTATATATTTTTAATTTCTGATTTTTGATTGTTTTAATCTTTTATCTTTTGTTGGTTTTATTCGTCTATTTTTTAAAGTATTTTTAAAGTACTTTGTAACCCTGATTTTAAAACTGCTATATAAATAAAGATTATTGTTATTAACATTATCATTATTATTATTAGTATTATTATTATTATTATTATTATTATTATTATTATTATTTATATTATTTATTTTATGTTTTTTATTGTTATTTTTTAAATGTATTTATTTTTTATTATTTTTTTTATTATTATAAGGACTATCTGACATTTATAATCATATTTGTCATTATTATTATTTGTATTATTACTATTATCATTATTAATTAATTATATTTATTAATATTATTATTATTATTATTATTATTATTATTATTATTTATATTATTTATTTTATGTTTTTTATTGTAATTTTTTTAATTTATTTATTTCTCATTATTTCTTTCATTATTATAAGGACTATCTGACATTTCTAATCATATTTGTCATTATTATTATAAATATAAATATTTTTTCATTATTATTATTTGTATTATTAATATTATCATCATTAATTAATTATAATATTTATTAATATTATTATTATTTTCATTATTTTTTTTAGTACTATTTAAAATGTATTATCATATTTGTTATTATTATTATTATTATTATTATTTATTTATTTTTTTTCATTATTATTATTTCTATTATTATTATTATCATTATTCATTAACTATCACATTTGTTGTTATAATTATTATTATTATTATTATTATTACTTTTATCATTACAACAAATTTACATTACTAACCACATGGATTAACAAAAAAAGACCTAAACCAAACTATGAAAGAGTCACTTGATGGTCCACTGAGAAAGACTTCATTGCAAGTTACATAGGAAGAAAATAGACTTAAAAACTGACATTTAGGGTACCTTAAAACAGAGTCACTTCACAGAAATGGACCCTTACTTTTGTTTTTGCATTTTAGAGACATTAGTATTACATTCATATGACACTCAAATAAGTTGTGCATAACTTTTGAGAAAAATCTCCCAAACCTTTGTTTGAAGAATCCATTAATCTACCTTTAAGAATAATGGCTAAAACTACAAATATAAGACCCTGATTATACTGAACCAGTATTATCCTTTAAGCCCTCCCCAATCCCCAAAGCTCACTTATAAGAAGGAGAAAGCAAAAAAAGCATGAGAGTTAATGAGGGAGCAGGGAGCTGGAGGAGGAAGAGAGGAAGAGAGGAAGAGAGGAAGAGAGGAAGGGTGGAACAGCAACAGAGTGAGAAGGAGACTGAGCGCCCGAACAGCTGGCAGCGGAGAGATTTGGCACCGCGTGGAAGAGGAGGAGGAGGAGGAAGAGGAGGTAATCTGACCGTGAAAGATGCGACCGAGGAAGAGGACGAACGCGCTCTCTTCATGGACGTGTGTATGATGCGAGATGAGTGCGTTGACAGAAAAGTAGCTGCGCTTAGAGGAAGAAGAGGAGGAGGAGGAGAGATGGTAGAAAGGTGAAGAAGGATCAAACACTACTCCACAAAGTGAGGAAGAAAGAGCGGAGAAGGGGGGGTTGAGTGGGTGACTGCATGACTTCCATTAAGTCTGTTGTCCCTGGCAACTATAAAGTCTCTTTCTCTCTCTTTTCTTCTTTTTTTTTCTCCAACTTTTGCTCAATTTTTTATAAATGATATCTCTCTAATACACATCCTCCCTGCTTTCTTCTCCTCCCCGCTGGCCCCGGCTATCTCTCCCTCTCTTTCATCTGCGCCTGAGTCCTGCAGTTTCTCTCATCTCTCTGCAGGCTTATGACTTTGTTTCCTCCTAATGACCATTTCTTCTTCTTCTTCTTCATCATCATCTTCGTTCGTTGTCTCCTCTGCTCCCACGCCCTTTTCCCCTCGCCTCTTGTTTCTCCATGTTCTTAAAAACACTCTGTCTCCTCGCTCCCCTGCTTGCACCCGCTGTCTTCCTCCAAGTGGGTGTGTGGGTGACATTCGAATGACCGCCACACAGACAAAACTGCTGTGACGGCCACTTCCCACGGAGCAACATCCCAACCCGCCTCTTGTAATTCGTCCAGCCTGACAGCTTCGTGCCGGCGGACTTGTTTGTGAATGAGCTCATGTGAATTACACACACACACACACACATGTTCCAAATAAAAGACTAAACACACATTCATCCCTCCAACAAACATCAAGTGGGAAATCAGCATGGATACTGCCCGTTTTTAAACGTCCTCCTCTGAGAAAGGCACTTAATCTCGCCAGTGGTTCCAGTGGAAACGTTCAACTGCCACTTAGGAATGAGTAAGCACGCTCAATCAGCTCTGTCTGAATAAATACAAGCTAAGAGGCGACTCGTACCCCCGCAGCAGACCAACCCTGAATCCACATGAGAGGCAGCACATCAGCTGCAGTGCCGCGCAAATCCATCCATCCATTCATTTAATCAATCACTCTGTCCTAAAAGCTCGCCGTCCTCCCGGCAGCACAGCCGGAGACGCTTAGGCTGACCTCACGGTTCATGAAAATGTCTGTTAAAATGGAAACTTGTGACGCAAAAACAAGGAAAACTGCATGACGGTGGAAGATTTGTCACCCAAAAGTCAGATTTCAGTGTGTTGTTTTTTTAGCTTAAGCAGTGATTTTCATACAAGGCAACACAGAACGGCACTTTGTACATTTTAAAATGTCTCCAAATGACCCTTCAGTGTTATTTCACAAGCAAAATCTTCCACTGGGGTTTCCAAAACAAGCTAACAAGGTTATTAAAACTGAAGGAAACTAAGTGATGAATCTCTGAGATTTTAGCTGAAGCTTGTGTGTTTGCTTAGCTTGTTTTACACTTAAGGTCAAAACTATTAGCCCCCCAGGGATTCTGGAACATTTTCCTTAAATTCTGCCCAATGTTTGAATCATTGATAAAACTTGATACAAGCAAACATTCACCAGTGTTCTTTAGTAGCTTTGGTACATTTTGGAATGTAAAATACATTTTTAAGATAACTTTATATCAAATATAGTGAAAAATGTGGTGGTCAAAATTATTAGCCCCCCTGTGAATTTTTGCTTTTAAAACACACCTGAGCAGTCAGCTGGTTTCCTAACAACACCTGAGCATCCAAACAGCATTGAGATTTACTTAATGGACTCCAAACAGGGCACTTGAACACGTTATTGAGAGAGACTACTCTTACTAACCATGCCAAAGACGAAGGAAATCAGTCTTGAGCTCAGAAAGAAGATAATTGAGGCTCATAATAAGGGGGAAGGCTATACTGTCATGTCCAGGCGTTTTACAGTGTCTAGAACAGTTTTACGTTGCATCATTGCAAAGTACAAGGAGACAAACTCTGTTGGAAACAAACCTAGGCATGGTAGAAAGTGCAAAATTTTAATAACTTTGGGGAGGAAAGTAGTCAAAGATGTCAACAAGAAGCCCCGGACATCTGCCAAGATGATTGTTGCTGACCTGACCTCCATTGGAGTTGATGTTTGAAGGAACATAGTTGTGAGGGATCTTCATCGTAGTGGGCTTCAGGACCATCGTCCCAGAAGAACCCCTTTACTCAAAGAGCGGCTCATCAGAGTGAGACTGAGGTTTGCCCGAGAACATTTGAAAGGTAAAGATGAGTTTTGGAAGTCCATCCTTTGGTCTGATGGAACTTTTTGGGCTTATGGATGTTGTTCATGTTTGGCCATGAAAGGGAGAGTCCTTCAACCCTTAGAACACGGTCCTCAGAATTAAACATGGTGGAGGGAGCATCGTACTGTGGGGCTGTTTTGCAGCCTCAGACACTGGGAGCCTTGTTCTGGTGCATGGCATCATGAAAAAAGAAAGTTATGTTGACATTTTGAGGGATAATGTGAAGAACTCTGCTATCAATCTAGGCTTAACTTGGCGCTGGGTCTTCCAACAAGACAATGATCCAAAGCTTACGTCAAAATTGGTCAAACAGTTCTGATAGGACACCAAAACCAAGGTCCTGGAGTGGCCCGTACAGAGCCCAGATCTCAATCCTGTTGAGAATCTGTGGCGGGTGCTCAAAGTGAATGTCCATGCTCAGAAACCATGTATTTTGGACCAGCTGGAACAATTTGCATTGGAAAAATGGGCCAAAATCCCTCCAGAGACATGTTCCAACCTTGCAGAGAACTACTTCAAGAGGTTGTTGTCAGGTGTGGCTCAGAACGGGCGCACTATTGACTACTTAGGGCCAGGGGGCTGATAATTTTGGACGTGCCATTTTTACCTTTTCTTGTTTCAATTCATTGCATCAATAAAATATCCAAGTCAAACATAGTGAACATTTTAACTTTGTTATTTTGGAAACACATAAACTATAAACACTTGTTTTTAATGGTCATTTTCATGGAGAAATCAAGGGTTTTATCTGATTTCACAAGGGGGGTTAATAATTTTGACCTCAACTGTATGTCACTATTAAAAAGGTACAGTGTGTAGAAATGGGAATGTTTAGCCATGTCTAGCAGTCAGATTGTAGATTGAAAAGCTACCTTGCTCACCCCTCCCTATGGTGGCCTTCAAGGACAAGAAGCTCCTCTAATGCCTGATAAGTATGATCCTCCATTTGTCAAGTTGTATTATCCAAAACATCTACTAGTACTAGTTTTATTTTAGGGTACAACAACAACTCTCTTCTTCTGCATGTTCCAACCAGTAGTGCATTCATTCATGCAACTCCTCACTATAAACCACAACCTGTGTGTTAGTAGTTTGTCCATTCTGGAAAACCTGCTCCTATATTGATATAATAGGGTCATTCTAACAAATACAACATGCTTTTTAAATTCAGGTGATTATGCACTCATTTAAACATACTTAGGAATATTTTATTCCATTTCTACCAACTTTGTTCTGTTCTCCTTTGGAATCATCTACCAGTCAGGGTCCGGGAGGCAGACACCCTCTCTACTTTTAAGAGTAGGCTTCAAACTTTCCCTTTTTGATAAAGCTTATAGTTAGAGCTGGATCAGGCTTGGACCAGGTCTTAGTTATGCTGCTATAGGCTTAGACTGACACACTGGGATCCCCTCTTTCTGCCTGTCTCTTACTTTAACTCTTCCTGTCCCATTCAAGTTACTAACCATAGACCTTTCTGGAGTCCATGAGCTCCCTTGTCTCGTAGGTTCCTCTGGATCTCTGCTGTAGATTCCTTTTTTGGGGTCTGTCATTCATTCTTTCTTTTCTTTCTTTCATTCCTTTATTTCTTTCTTTCTTTCATTCCTTTCTTTCTTTCTTTCTTTCTTTCTTTCTTTATTGCGTTTTCCTTCCATTCCTTTCTTTCCTTCTTTTCTCCTTTCTTTTCTGTTCTTCTTTCCTTCCTTCCTTCCTTTCTTTCTTTCTTTCCTTCTTTTCTCCTTTCTTTTCTGTTCTTTATTTCTTTCATTCTTTCTTTCTTTCATTCCTTTTTTTTCTTCCTTCTTTCCTTCCTTCCTTTCTTTCTCTTTTTTCTTTCCATGTTTCTTCATCCTTTGTCTCCTTTTCTTAACCCCTCCTTTCCTTCTTTCATTCCTTCACCATTTATTCTCCTCTTTTTCTTTCTTCTGGTCTCCCTCTCTTCTCTCTTTTCTTAGACCTTTCTGGAGTCCCTGAGCTCCCTTGTCTCGTAGGTTCCTCTGGATCTCTGCTGTAGATTCCTTTTTTGGGGTCTGTCATTCATTCTTTCTTTTCTTTCTTTCATTCCTTTATTCCTTTCTTTCTTTTATTGCTTTTTCCTTCCTTCCTTCCTTTCTTTCCTTCTTTTCTCCTTTCTTTTCTGTTCTTTATTTCTTTCATTCTTTCTTTCATTCCTTTTTTTTCTTCCTTCTTTCCTTCCTTCCTTTCTTTCTCTTTTTTCTTTCCATGTTTCTTCATCCTTTGTCTCCTTTTCTTATCCTGTTCTTTCCTTCTTTCATTCCTTCACCATTTATTCTCCTCTTTTTCTTTCTTCTCCTCTCCCTCTCTTCTCTCTTTTCTTAGACCTTTCTGGAGTCCCTGAGCTCCCTTGTCTCGTAGGTTCCTCTGGATCTCTGCTGTAGATTCATTTTTTTTGTTCTGTCATTCATTCTTTTTCTTCCTTCCTTCCTTCCTTTCTTTCCTTCTTTTTCTCCTTTCTTTTCTGTTCTATATTTCTTTATTTCTTTCATTCTTTCTTTCATTCCTTTTTCCTTTCCTTCCTTCTTTCCTTCTCTCTTTTTTTCTTCCTTCTTTCCTTCCTTCCTTTCTCTTTTTTCTTTCCATGTTTCTTCATCCTTTGTCTCCTTTTCTTATCCCTTTCTTTCCTTCTGTCATTCCTTCACCATTTATTCTACTCTTTTTCTTTCTTCTCCTCTCCCTTGTCTCGTAGGTTCCTCTGGATCTCTGCTGCTGTGGACGTGCCAGACTCCAGCTGCTACAAGTACTACTATCCATCTCCCCACTATCATCTCTCTCTCTCTTCATCTCCCTCTATCCCTCTCTCCAACATGGTAGGTCTCAGCAGATGTGTGTCTAACATGAGTCTGGTCCTGCTGGAGGTTTCTACCTGTTAGAGGAAGTTTGTCCTTGCCGCTGCAACTTTCTAAATGCTGCAAAGTCAAACCAGCAACCACTGCAATGAGGACGGTACAGTAGACCCTGTACATGGGTTGCACACCCCAACCATTAAGCCAAACGGACAGCCTTGAAAGTCAACTTTTCAAAACGGTTATTTAATGTAAGGACATCCAGATCTAAAGTTGGCCTTTATGAGTCTGTATCACAAAACTGTGAAGTGCCACAGTTATGGAAACGCAATAAATACACATGCCTCAAAGCATCAACACATCCTCGTCATTTCATAAAGTTAGCCAGAGTTTCTAAAGCTCTGGTTCGCCTTTAGTCAGCACTTCATGACTCTGTATAAAAGACAAATTGGTTCAATTTTGGCCTCCTAAAATAAATTCATTGCCAGAAGTCCCCTGCTTTAATGAAATGCTGTGATTTCTCTCTTTCTATATCTCACACTGATCCATGCAGACTCATAAAGAGAGCTTTATAATGTTAAATAATCAACCAGAATGTTTCATAAAGGCTGAATTAACTCGATTACACGGGTTTAAAAAAACCTCCTTATTATGAATCTCTCGGCTTTAGCTCTCACCAAACATAATGTTGTGTGAATCAGCGAATCGGCTCCATTAACTTTCCTCTATTCAACTCTTTATAGAAGTCTAAATCCCTCCTTGGAGACTGAATGATGCCGACAGAAAGTCTATGTTTGTGGGATAGAAGCAGGAGAAAATAAAAAAAACCTGTTGTCCTGCGTGCCGAGCAATTATTCCAGTGCATCCATTTTCTCGGGTCATTAAACGCAGCACTGAAAACATGGCTGTGTGTGATAACTGTCCTTCATCTGAGTTGTTTAGATGAACCATGTGTGGAAATGGTGCATCGCAAGCCTGGAATCATCTTTAACGGCTTCTGGGTTCTTTCACTGGAGGGTATCTGTGGGGTTATTGAGACAGCTCTCAGAGTGGGAATAATTATGATACACAGAGCATGTGGATTTTAACGCGAACATTTTAATATAACTACTCCCCTGGTGGTATTAAGACTTACAGAAGTACACAAACATACCTTTATCTGCAGCACAGGCTCAGTGTATATGACAGCAGGGAGATATACCTGCTCCCCTATGCCTCATGGTTATGGGATCTCTGGGTCTGAGGAGTTTGGGAGTACAGGAGAAAGGTAAAGAGGCTAATGACCAAATTCCACTGGATCTGTGTCTGGTCCATCTCCTATCCCTCATGGCACCAGATCTGATTTTTCTATTCTAGTGAATGTGTTAACTTCCACTGGATCCACTCCGTTGTGTTCCGGCTGCGTATCTGATCCGGCAGGTTGGAGCCCTCTGGATCAGATCCACAAGACTTCTATTTCTGCCGGAGCACGACGCATCAATCTCAACAGAGCAGATGGAGCGGGACAGGAAGTCAGGTTTCACCAAAACAAACTGAAAAACATCCGGTTCATTTTCAGAATAAAACACTCTGTGTTATCACCAGATCTTATTTCACTTAACTACAACAACAAACCAAAGTCATGATGAGCGGAGCCAGGCCTGGAGTCAACAGGTCAGAGGTTTTCAGAGGACCAGAAAGACAACATGGATGAGGAGAGGAGGAGGAGGAGAATCCTTGATTCAGTGATTACAGCGGGGAAAACCTCGGTCACATGACTCCAGCTGTTCTGAAAATGCAACTAGTGGGTGTTGACGGATGAGAGAGCACAGAGCCGGATCGCAGTGGATAAGAGATGGACTGGACATGGATCTGGTGGAAGTTCTGGGTAAAGGACAAACACAGTCACCCAAGCTGTATTCATATGTGCACAAAACTCTTGGAAGTTTTCACCCCAACTTTCCTGCCAGCTCCCCTTTTTTGTAAAATATCTGCAAGAAGTCAAGGTGAGCTGAATGAGAACGCAGCGAGACATGTTCAGTAAAATCCATGGTGAGCGAGCAGGGGGTTAGGGGTGACATTTACATCATGTGACTTGTGTGTTCCCAGGAGAGCGACACATGAAAGGATGACCCAAAAAACGTGAGGTTAAAGACCTTCTCCTTTGCACATAGCATTGTTTGAAAATGCAAAAATTGCCATCATAGTGTTTCTGTTGCTTTATCTGCCATTAGATTAGAAAACTGGGGTTTTTAAAGCACATATAAAACATGCAGTCTGACTGAAATCACAAGAAGTCAGAACCAGTTAATCGTCACTTCCAAGTACACACCTTAGCATACATAGAGGCGAAATACTGAGCCCCACAGATCAGACATCAAATAAAATAAGTACAAAATAAACATTTAAATAAGACAGATACTGAGAGATAAAAAAGTGCAGGTGTTGAGGTGAAATATGTAGTGCTGTAAAATGTCTAAAAAGTGCATTAATATATAAAAGAGTGCCTTTAAAATAAGGTGCCATTTCCCATTTTTGAAGTTGGATTTACACACCTAGATAATGCAGTCAAGATTTGAGTTTCTCTGGCTTGTTTACCTCTCAATTGGACCCAAACTGGCAATAACATCACCCGGACTGCCTACTTCCATCTTCGTAACATCAATCGTCTCCGCCCTTCCCTCACCCCCCCCACACTGCCGCCATCCTTGTCCACAGCCTTGTCACTTCCCGTCTGGACTACTGCAACTCTCTCCTCTTCGGCCTCCCTCACAAATCCCTCCATAAACTCCAACTGGTCCAGAATTCAGCTGCCCGTATCATTGCCCGAACCCCCCTCCATCCACCACATCACTCCTGTCCTCCAACAGCTCCACTGGCTCCCTGTTCAGTTCCGTATTCAGTTCAAAGTCCTCCTGTTGACATTCAAGACCATCCACAACCTCGCCCCCCTCCCCATATCTGTCCGACCTCCTCCATGTTCCCACTCCCTCCCGCTCCCTCAGATCCTCTTCCTCCATACACCGAGCATTCAGCCGCTCTGCTCCCCGTCTCTGGAACTCATCGCCACCTCGACTCAGAAACACAGATTCTTTCCCCCAGTTCAAATCACAACTCAAAACACATCTGTTCAAAACCGCCTACTCCGTCTGACTCCAATTGCTCTGTCACTTTTTAATGTTTCTATTTTCTTACCCCTTGTTAGTTTATATTGTTTTCATTTTTGACTCTGATTTTGTTTCCTTTAATGTGAATTCGTGTATGTATATATTTATATCTGTGCGGTGTCCTTGATTGCCGAGAAAGGCGCCTTTAAATAAAATGTATTATTATTATAAGCAGTCTTTGCATGCTCCATAGTTTGCACGCTTGGACGTTAAACAGCATGAATGTGTAGAAGGAAGCTAGGTAGCAAACAAAACCTCAACAGAGGAAGAAGAAAGGTAAACAAGACAAAGCTACAAAAAGTACAGAGCTGTAAAGTTGTCCCTGTTTCACCGTTCGATATATGACCAGATTGTCTCTTGCTAACTTCTTGCCAATCAATCAATCAATCAATCAATCAATCAATCAATCAATCAATTAATCAATCACTCACTCACTCACTCACTCACTCACTCACTCAATCAATCCGCTAGATTTATTAACTCTTCTTCCAAACATAACAAAGTTGATCTGGTACCAATCACCAAACTGCAACTTCTGCACGTCCAGTATTTTAAAAAGTTCACATATTTTCCAACCAGCCTTGTTTCAAGTGTCCTTAAGGAGTCAAACAGTCAGCTCACTGGGTTCCCGCCTCCCTCTGGTCCACCCCCATCAGAGAAAAACCTTCACACCTCAATAACATTTACCCCAGCGGCATCACGGGCCAGTTAATCCTGCCTCATAATCACAGGATCAGCCGCTGACAGCCAGGATTGATGGTGACGGGAGGAAAAAAAAAGAAACACTTGGGCTCCAGTAGAGGGAGGGAGGGTGCAGGAGAGAAAGAGGCTAAAGGACAGAGCGACAGCAATTATAAGGAACCATTTTTCAATATTGGTCCATCCATCCATCCATCCAGTTTCATCCAGGGTCATGTCGAGGTGGCAGCCCTCTCCTCAGAAAAGTTCTCCAGCTCCTCCTCAGGGATTCAGTGGCATATATTCCCAGATGAGGTATTTAATCCCTCCAGCGAGCTCTGGGTGTACCCTGGGGTCTCATCCCATTTGGACATGCCCTGGAGGCACCAGATGCCCAAACTACCTCAACCAGCACTTTTAGAAGAAAAGGAATAACAGCCCAACTCTAAGCTCTCTCTGGATGTCTGAGATCCTGACTGCTCGGAGGATGACCCCAGCCATGTTTCTGTTGTAGTCTAGATCTCATTATTTGGACACTACCAGAAGCTCATGGTCATATATGCGAGGATTGACATGTACATTGACTCATGAATCAAAAGCTTTGCATTCAAGGCTTAACTCCCTCTTCCCCTTGACTGTCCGGTACAATATTCCAATATTGGCGTCTCTTACAAAGATGACTACTTCAAGTTGTTATGTCTTAAATTGCAGTACTTAAGGTGCATTTTGACCAAGAGTTCCAGGAACTACTTTACCCTGAACTAAAAGGTTCCTGTGCCCCCATTGTTGTCTGAAGTCCCGGGTAGATTGTGCAAATCAGGCCAGTGACGTATGAAGAAAAAAAAAAGTAAATGCACTACACCACCAGACCAGTAGAGGGCAGTAAAACAAAGACGAATGCCATTCATCACAGATGACACCATAGAAGCAGACGGACAGGCAGGTGTCATTATGAGCAACACAACAGTTAGCCTGTTAGCATGAAGAGACTCAGCTGGTGCTGTTTTAGATGGTGCTATATTTCATCACAGATGGATTCACTGAATCAACACGTAAGAGGAGATAAGCACGAGTAGCAAAGACGTTTCAACACGGCTTTAAAATCCTTTTGAACTCAAAAAGCCGTGGCAGAGATCGGCCGGTGTTTTGGTTTAAACAGCGACCCTGTTAACTGGAGACTCTCAGCCGGATGCATCCCTCATAAACGTCTTTAGACGATCATTAAATATCTGATGAGGATATCTTGAAATCACAGATGGAAAAAACAATGATTGTGAATGGTTTTTGGAAAAAATTGACAAATAAATTGACATGAAAAATTTTTGAAAAAAGAAACTTTGAAAGAAAAAAATGAAAAAAAAAAATTTGAAAAACAATTGAAAAAGATATTTGAAAAAAAAAATTGAAAAAAAAAATTTGAAAAAAAAATTCACAAAAAAATTGACAAAATTTTTTTGGGAAAAAAATGACAAAACAAATTTTGACCCCAACCATCTATCTGTTGTAGTCTAGATCTCATTATTTGGACACTACCGGAACCTCATGGTCATATATGTGAGGATTGACATGTACATTGACTCATGAATCAAAAGCTTTGCATTCAAGGCTTAACTTCCTCTTCCCCTTGACTGTCCGGTACAATAATTCCAATATTGGCGTCTCTTACAAAGATGACTACTTCAAGTTGTTATGTCTTAAATTGCAGTACTTAAGGTGCATTTTAACCAAGAGTTCCAGGAACTACTTTACCCTGAACTAAAAGGTTCCTGTGCCCCTATTGTTGTCTGAAGTCCCGGGTAGATTGTGCAAATCAGGCCAGTGACGTATGGAGGAAATAAAAAGTAAATGCACTACACCACCAGACCAGTAGAGGGCAGTAAAACAAAGACGAATGCCAGTCATCACAGATGACACCATAGAAGCAGACGGACAGGCAGGTGTCATTATGAGCAACACAACAGTTAGCCTGTTAGCATGAAGAGACTCAGCTGGCGCTGTTTTAGATGGTGCTATATTTCATCACAGATGGATTCACTGAATCAACACGTGAGAGGAGATAAGCGTGAGTAGCAAAGACGTTTCAACACGGCTTTAAAATCCTTTTGAACTCAAAAAGCCGTGGCAGAGATCGGCCGGTGTTTTGGTTTAAACAGCGACCCTGTTAACTGGAGACTCTCAGCAGGATGCATCCCTCATAAACGTCTTTAGACGATCATTAAATATCTGATGAGGATATCTTGAAATCACAGATGGAAAAAACAATGACTTTGAATGGTTTTTGGAAAAAATTGACATAAAAAAAATTTGAAAAAAGAAACTTTGAAAGAAAAAAAGGAAAAAATAAATTTTGAAAAAAAATTGAAAAAAGATATTTTCAAAAAAAATTTGAAAAAAAAAATTTGAAAAAGAAATTCACAAAAAAAAAAAAATGACATTTTTTTTTTTTTTTAAATGACAAAAAAAATTTGACCAAAAAAAATTCACAAATTTTTTTTTTGACAAAAACAATTTTGAAAAAAAAATTTTTGAAAAAAGAATATTTGAAAAAAAAGTTGACCCGGAGCCTGTCGAAAAAATTAATTTCCCTCAAATTTGAAATTGTGCTCCAAAAGCAGAAAAACATGAAAAAAAGTGAAAATTTTGCGCCTGCGGTTAAAAACATGGAAAAAGTAATGAATGAATCAACATGTGAGAGGAGATAAGCGTGAGTAGCAAAGACGTCTTTAGACGGTCATTAAATATCTGATGAGGATATTTGGAAATCTTAATAAAAAACTAAACTAGTTTGCATTCCCAGGAACTCCCTCTGTGTTTCAACAGCTGTATAAACTCCACAAACACTGACACGTTCAGCTGAAGTTCTCCAGTTTACAGGGTCACTTTTAAAACCGGAACACCGGGAGAGACGCATTCACGGTGGGCTGAGAGAAGACTACTGTTACAAGCTGCTAAATCAAGAGAATCACAGCTTCTTCTTTTGAAAAGTACACACACATACAAAAAAGATAGAACAAATAAAAACTAATGGAAGAAAGAGAAATCAAGTGAATCACAGATGGAAAAAAACAATGACTGTGAATGGTTTTTTGAAAAAAATTGAAAAAAAAAAATTTGAAAAAAAAATTTGCCAAAAACAATTTGACACATTTTTTTGAAAAAAAAAAAATTGAAACAAAAAATGACAACAAAAATTTTCACCCAAAAAAAATTTGAAAAAAAAAATTTGAAAAAAAAAATTTGAAAAAAAAAATTTGAAAAATAAAATTTGAAAAAAGAAAATTTGAAAAGAAAAATTTGAAAAAAAAAGTTGACCCGGAGCCTGTCCAAAAAAATAATTTTCCTCAAATTTGAAATTGTGCTCCAAAAGCAGAAAAACATGAAAAAAAGTGAAAATTTTGCTGCTACAAGCTGCTAAATCAAGAGACTCACAGCTTCTTCTTTTGAAAAGTACACACACATACAAAAAAGATAGAACAAATAAAAACACTGCGGTTAATCTACCAATCAGACACATTCAGCATTGCAGGCCCTGCCCCCTGAAAGTCCTGGGGCCTTTAAAAGTACTACCCCCCTAGCAGGGGCTTTTCAGGGGGGAGATTATCTACCTCTTAACTAAATTGAGACCCTGGGTCCACCGGTCCAAACACACGTGGTTCCAGGGTAAAGTTCCTCTGGTTGATTAACACCTTTAGGTACCCAATTTATGTTTGTAACATGATTACATATGCATGTTGAAGTTTGATTACCCATATACTTTCATTGCACGACACATAACCAAGTGCTTTCGGTGCCTTAAACCTGTTTTTCCATATCTCCATATTTGTTGCTCATAAAACCTGATTTCTTTTCACAACAAAGATATGTGTTGGAGATAGAGAATGATGTTTCATACTTTTTATTGCTTATTTAGCAAAACTGGTCACTAGAGGTACTAGTTATCACATTTCAAAGTGTAAAGCCAAAGACCAAACACCTGCACTGGTGAGATGGGATGACAATCTGTCTTTATAATGAACTAAATTGCCTGAAAGCCCAACAGATTGCCCTCCCCCTCCCCACCATTAAAAGCCCTCCTCACCCCAACACCATTAAACCACAGCACCATCACTGCCCGGTTAAACCTGCCTCATAATTACAGGATCAACTGCTGACAGCCAGGATTGATGGTGATGGAGGGACACAAAGAAACACTCGAGAGGACGCTGGGAGATTTGTTCCTCGGTAAGAGGCTGGGAGACGCGCAAGCCATTTAAGCGACCTCGGAGAACATCAAAACAGATGACTCAACAGGATGAAAAGAGGGATTTTATGCAACCAATGCATGTTGAAAGAGATGTAAAGCAGGAGAGAGGCTGAGAGGGAGAGAAGGGGGATTTATTCTGAGCCTGTCTGGTGATGTAAAAGTGTTTTAAAACAGAAGAATGGAGAGAAAAAGAAAACAGGGCCTATGAGCAAGACTGGGATTAAAAATACAGAACAAACCAAAAAGACGAGACGAGGAGAGGTAAGCCTCTCTCTTCATATTTTACCCATGTATGTCACTTTGAACCAGTCATGTTCCTCCTTTGCTGTCCCACTTTAAGCCCTTCTTTCTCATCTTCAATGTTCCCTTGAACCAAAAGCTCCCCAAAGGAATATGGTCCCAACTCCTAAAGAGAAGGTATCACCAAGGAGAATACCAGAACTATCCCTTTAAATTCACCACCACTTTTCACTCCGCTTGTGCGTGCTGCTTTTGTCGCTCTGTTTCATTTCTGTCTTTGTATTCTCTCTACGGCGCGTCCCCTCTTTTTCCTTTTTCTCTGTTAGTGGGGAAGCCAAAGCTGCGGTTCAGAAATTCTCTGAACAGCCCGCAGATTATAAAAGGTACAACTTTTCATTCATTGCTCTTCTTTCTACTGAGCGAACTCTCTTTGAGACATTCATTTTTTAAAAAATGGTCCATTCTGACTCAAGAAGGGATTCATCATGTCGTTGCATACAGATGATTATGTTTTGTACCTCCTCTGATCAAATAACAGTGTAATCACATGCAATCTTGGCTGTGGGATATCAGGAAATGTGGTAAATGAAGACGGTCACATTATCCTCTTCAGTGCGGTCACTCAGGTGTCGTGTTCCTTCCTCTCACTTCCCTTTTCATTTCCCTCTACCATGCAGTGCTGACTTCCAACCAAGCTGCAACCTCCTGTCTTATAATATGAAGCCAATGCAGAAGTCCTAAAAACTGCAGTTCCTGAAGTGTCCACTTGAGGCCGGCTGCAGAAACACCAGACACCACATACACACCCATTCAAAAAAGACGATCTTTACAGCAGAAATAAACATGTTTACAACCTGGTTCAAAAAACTGTTTAGGTCCATATAGCTCATTTCTCTCTAACATGGTGTATGTGGATTAATTTTTTTATATCTCATCATTTTTTAAGATATTAAACTTACGAGTTTTGCCCAAATAAGGGCATGGCTGACTTGATTGACAGGCGAGCACCCTGAAGCTGTCAGTGAAAAGTAGTGTTGTAGTACTCAAGACCGGTCTTGGTATCGAGACCACCTATTTCAGGTCTCGGTCTCGTCTCGGTATTGAAAGCATTTTTACTCGGTCTTGTCTCGGTGGACTCCGTATTTTATATCAAGACCGGTTGAGACCACCACGGATGCAAGGAGTCAAAAGTCTCTCACAGTGTGTCAAAAGAAAGGCAACAAAGACAAAAACAAACCTTGTTTGTTGCTGTCAATTGAATTCAAAGCAAACTTTATTAAAATAAACAGAAGTCTTATATTAGTTTACTCTCATAATGATTTTTCTTCATATAAATGGTCTTGGTCTTGTCTCGGTCTCGCCCTGCCTTGGTCTTGGTCTTGACTTGGTCTCAATCCCTTAATGTCTTGGTCTTGCCTTGGTCTCGGTGCACTCTGGTCTCGGACATGTCTTGGTCTTGGTTAATGTGGTCTTGACTACAACACTAGCGAAACGGCTAAAGGCCTGCCTCTTTAGTTGAGTTCAGCATTTCCAATATGGCACCTGCGATCGCGTTCAAAGCAGCACTTCAGGAACAGATGGGTGACATCAGGGATACTATGTCCAACGATACTACGATATGACACTTTAGGTACCTCTCTGCCACTAAAGTCAGGCGCTTCATATTCAAAGTTCCACAATTTACTTGGTTAAAGATGATCCCTGAGTCAAACAAGCAATGGACTTCCTCCCAGTGTTAGATTCTCTTGTAACTTGGTTCTAATCAAGCTACAAGATCTCAAGCAAATGCAGTATGCATGCAACATGCGCACGTTGCATATTTTGCAAGTTGTTAAAACCCAAAGCATAATAAAGTTGTTCTCTGGGTGTTTTTGGGTTTCAACGTGTTTATTGAGGAAAACAAGATCTCCACAAAGCATCCACGTCGACATTCAATTTTCATATAACAGTGTAATTCAAAGGCCTGATCTCACAGACTACATCATCACTAATTCGGATGATTCATTCCTTATCATCAGGCAAAACTGTCTTCCTCATAGAGTTCACAGTAGAACCTCTGGGTGTTTTTAAAGGTAAATCAAAGACTCACCCACTGTTTTTCAACCAGGAGTAATTTCTGTTTAGCCCTTAACTGCATTGTTACCATTATTACCACTGTTTCAGCATTTGTTATTCGGGGTGACCCCAAATAGTCGAATATTCGACGATTCGTTCTAACGAGTCTTAGTCGACTGCCAATCTCATAGTCGAATATTTGCATATGAAACGTGGATCATTCCATTCAAACCATGGGGGTGCTCAATGTCTAATTCTACATTATTTTCCTGCTTCCTGTAAAAATAGTGTCTCATATATCCTATTGTTATATAAATATAGACTTATTTAATGTAATTCTGAGAACAGCTCTTGAAGTGTTAAATCTCCTTAAAGGGGTAATTAAATCTCCCCTGGTAATTAAAGGTGGACTCTCCCATTTAGCGGGGACCTGTGGAGCAGACGTACCTCAGCTGGTCTTTAAATCTTTCTACGTTCATGGCAGCTCAAAATGTCAGGAAATAAAACTTCAGTTGATCCTAAAAAACTAGTGATGAAGATGAGGAGCAGCTTCATGAAGAGGGCTGTGAGATCAAGGATTACCGGACCACACAAAAACTGTACGGGGCCAAACGAACCAGGAGGGATACCCAAAGCTGTCCGAAGCCTCAAAAACAATCCACAGCATCCCATCCACCTCCACATCATCAGAGAGGATATTCTCAAAGACAGGATTTACAGTCAACAAAGACAGGAGCGCACTTCTGCCCGTACACATGATGGTTTTCCTCACGTACAATTTGAAAAGACTCAAGCGGACAAAGACACGATGAAAGACTGTTTTAAAAGGTTCTGTTAAGAGATTTAAAAACCCTTTAACTGGTTCAGGTTTGATTTTGAACATTATACAAATGTTTAGCCTTAAGTTGGACAAACTACCCTCCACTGTGTGAACACTGTTTAAATATCTCCTGATGCCTTATTCTATAGTGGCGCGTTGTTCCATGTTTAACGGATGGTGGCCTTATTTGAGTTTTCTCTCCTTCATCACCTCGTTGTTTTTGCAATATAGATTTAAAAAATCTAAGTTTTATACTTATAATATTCTGTTGTCCCTTTTACTTGAAGCTACGAGTCTCTTAATTGTAAAGGGTTACGTGTAATATTGTCATGCAGTCACCATCATGCAGACTTTGGGTCAATAAGGAAAAACAACAAACACTATTGGTCGACTATGGGCAAAATCTGATGGATCAGATTCGACTAAGCAAATCCTAAGTCGGGCTCATCCCTATTTATTATAATGGGTTTTTTTCTATCTTATTTTATGTGATTTTACTTTGTATTTAATTTTATTTTTCTGATCTTATTTTATTGTTTTTATTTTGATTTTAAGTTTTTCACTTCCGTCTATCTTGTTTTATTCTTGTATCATTTCACCTATTGCTGCTATTTTTTGTCTCTGGTCTATGTGAAGCTCTTTGTGCTGCATGCTAGAATGAAAGGTGCTATAGAAATAAAAAATGAGCTGAGTTGAGTTCCATATCCAGAGTTCATCAAACTGTGAAGGTCTTGGAACATTAACCTCTTGATGAATATCGTAGCACTTCCAAACCTCAGAAATTCTGAGAAAAAAAATCTCAGCTAAATTAAAATCTTAAAAATTAAATCCAAAGTTACAACTTAATAAAAAGTATAATGTCTTTTTGTAAAAGTTAAACATTCATTACCTTTATTGAGTCTGAGTCTGACGCTTATTGGGTATTGGGCGACTTGCAAAGCTGCTTTAATTATTAAGTTGGGATTGAGAGCATGTTGCCACTATTATTCTGACTCCAGACCATCTCCTGTAAGTTTATCTTTCATCATCTTTTGATTAATTTCCAATCATCTATCCTCTTATTATCATGAAACCCATATATTCCCTTCCCATGTTCCTCCCAGCCCACCTGTTCCATGTCTCCTGACTCTAAATGAATCAACAATGCTGTACCCTGTCAACATCATGTGATGTAATGAGAGTCCTCCATGTGTCCGCCGACATTGATTACATGTGACTCACATCGGGAGGTTTCTGCGACCCTTACTTAATTGGTCCTGACAATGCAGTATGGCAAATCCATGTTTGAGATCAATCCAACAGTGACGAACGAGAGCAGGTCCTGTGTGATAGTGTCTATCCATTGTCTTCTGTAGCCTGTATGAGTGTGATTAGTGCATCTGCTGCATGTCAGCGGACAGGTTGTATAATGAGGGCAAAGCAATGATTGTTGGTGTACTTCATTGAGCATCAGTCTGTTTACTGTATGTTCTGTATTAGCTTGTTGTCACCTTGTTGTCCAGAAAGTCAACTCAAAGTGAAATCGAAGCGGATCAGCTGCACAAAATAGGAACGTTTATAATCGGCCCTTTGCTTTTGTTCTTTACTTTTCAACACCTCCACCACAGTCCATGTGAGAGCTAGCTTGCTAGTAATATGCTAATGTAACTGTTGCAGATGTTACCAACTCACCTACTGTTCATTATCAAACAATGTTATCAAATCAGATGACAGGCTGTTTAGCTTTCTTTTGAACTATATTAACTGGACTAGTCAGGATAATTTTATCAATTGGTTTAACGAGTTTTGAAAGATGTGAAGACTAGTAGCTCTATGCTAATCAGAGCGAAAAGCAACCCCACACATGAATGGTCTCAGGATGCTTCACTGTTGGCAAGAGACAGGACTGATGGTAGCGCTCACCTCGTCTTCTCCGAACAAGCCTTCCTCCACATGCCCCAAACAATCGGAAAGGGGATTCATCAGAGAAAATGACTTTACCCCAGTCCTCAGCAGTCCAGTCCCTGTACCTTCTGCAGAATATCAGTCTGTCCCTGATGTTTTTACTGGAGAGAAGTGGCTTCTTTGCTGCCCTCCTTGACACCAGGCCTTCCTCCAAAAGTCTTCGCCTCACTGTGCGTGCAGATGCACTCACACCTGCCTGCTGCCATTCCTGAGCAAGCTCTGCACTGGTGGTGGCCCGATCCCGCAGCTGTAACACCTTCAGGAGACGGTCCTGGCGCTTGCTGGACTTTCTTGGGCGCCCTGGAGCCTGTTTGGCAACAATTGAACCTCTCTCCTTGAAGTTCTTGATAATTCGATAGACGGTTGACTGAGGTGCAATCTTACTCGCTGCTATAAACTTCCCTGTTAGGCCCTTTTTGTGCAATGCAATGATGGCCGCACGTGTTTCCTTGCAGGTAACCATGGCTAACAGATGAGGAACAATGGTGTCATGCACCATCTTCCTTTTAAAGTGTCCAGTCACTCAATCATGACAGATTGATCGCCAGCCTTGTCCTCATCAACACCCACACCTGTGTTAATGTGTGTGACACCTGTGTGTCATTGAAATGATGTTAGCTGGTCCTTTTGTGGCAGGGCTGAAATGCAGTGGAAATGTGTTTTTGGTGATAAAGTTCATTTTCAAGGCAAAGAGGGACTTTGCAATTAATTGCAGTTGAGCTGATCACTCCTCATAACATTCTGGAGTATATGCAAATTGCCATTATAAAAACTGAAGCAGCAGACTTTGTGAAAATTAATAGTTGTGTCATTCTCAAAACTTTTGGCCATGACTGTAGACTGTATAAAACATGGACGTCACCCTTCTGTTCCTGAGCGCTGTTTTGAAGCCAATCAACCAAACTTAGTGTGAGGTAAAGAGGCAGGGTTTGAGCCTCCTAGCCAACAGCTGTGTGTTCCCACCTGTCCGTCAAGTCAGTCATGTCCTTATTTGGGCAAAAATTGTAATCTTAACATCTTCTGAACTGTCGTGTTAGAAACCCCCCCCCCCATACAGTGTGTGCAGATAGAGAAATTAGCGACGTAGACCAAAGCCGTTTTTTGAACCAGGCTGTAAACATGTTAATGCTGCAAAGATCGTCTTTTTGGGTGAGTATGTGGTTTCGGGTGTTTCTGCAGCCAACCTCAAGCGGATACTTGATGCATTGCAGTTTATAACACTTCAGCACGGGCTTCATATTTTGAGACCGGAGGTTGCCGCTTGTGGTCAACCTAACAAGAGGCAGGGAGGTTGAATTTTCCAGAGTGTCTGAATAGTCACATTGCGTGCATGTAAATATGATGACTGCAGCAAAACATGTTTTTTGCGTAATTGCTGTATGCTGTGTTGTTTTTGTGTTTTTATTCTCGATGTAAAGCACATTGAGCTTACCTGGAATGAAATGTGCTTTATAAATAAAATTGCTATTGCTATGTGCTTTTTATTAGTTTTAGTAGCTAGTTTGACTTATGTAACATCTGTTATAATACTGCAGCCAGTCAGCAGGGGGAGCTCTAAAAGTCACGGCTTCTCTTGGGACACCTGTTGTTCAGTCCATTATTCTATACAGTCTGTGGTGCAGACAGACTAGATGTGTCTGTTCAAAGCCAGGCTACAGCTGACTGTACTGTTCTTTTTTTACAAGTTTGACACCGACTTTGACTTTCTTACATCAAACCAGCGTCTGTCCAAAAAGTTGAACTCCCACTCAAACCAACTTCAGAGTCTGAAGAACAAAAAGCTTACAGGACTCTTTCGCTCCTTCAGGGTTGATAAAGGTAAGACAGTATGACTATCACTTCTAAAGTCTTTGAGGGGAACTCTGCATAGACACGCACTACCTCCACACACACTCACACACAAACTATTCATAACCTGGAGGTGTGCCATATGGGCATAATGAATTGAGTGTGTACCCTGCATTTGGCTGCTGGAGACCGATCAAACATGGTGGGAAGCTGACGCTAAAACTCCTGAAATTGACTTACTTTTAATAACTCTCATATATGCAATTAATTAGCTGCTGCAAGTGGCTGCTGGATCTGATTTTGCTGAGAGTTGATGGCATCAAGGTAACCTTTGTGCACAGTCATTGTAAAGTGAGGAGCTTTTATCAGAGAGGTTTGCCAATTAGTGTGTGTGTGGTTGTGGAAGACTCGCTCGGAGTAAAACGCACACATAATTTCAAGAGAGAGGCCACAAGATATGGATGAATGAGGACCAAGCCACATGGATTACATTCATATCAGGGGAATATAAAGTCAAATGGATTTGTGCAGATCTCTGTAGACACATTTTTGTTTTGTGTGGACTGTATTTAAGCTAATATGTGAATATATTACTTTCTTTGTGTTGTTAGCCTTGTACTTCCTTCCCTCATGTATCACCATGACACGCTTGCTGGCCAATTAGGGCTGCTGCCTGGGGTGGGAGTTGGCATGGAAACCCCACGCGGCAGGCCAAGATGTCAACGGGGGGCAGGAAAGGGTGGGCGACCAGAATATAAATACCGCAGCGTTTGAAAACAACAACAACAACAACAAGAAACATAAAGCTAAACAGAGTCAAACAGCATATGGCGGCCCACGCGGTGCAAAGTAGGAGGGCCACATGCAGGGGATCATGACATGGTTCAGAGGTGGAACATGGAGAAATGTACAAAGACCCCTCCCTGTCGCTGGAACAACAAACTGACTGACCGGTGAGGAGGACATCGCTCACACAGAAAAAGGCTGACAATCTTTGACTTTGGACTGTGAGATGTTTCATCTGTTTCTATGATGAGCTTCTGTAAGTCTGTCTGTCAGCAACCTGCAACCAAGATCAATAAAGCCTGGTTTATTATACTTCTCTAGCTGCCGCCATAGTGGCCCACACCATCGTTAGCACTACTTACTTGTGCATTAGTGTCTGCAATACTCTGCAGAGTTGTTCCAGTTCCACTATGTTCTCTGCTTGTTTTGCAGCATCTGAATCTAAAGGTATCATGTTGCAGTTAGAGCTGCTGAGTGTTCGGCACCAGTTGATCGTACTGCAATTATTGCAAAGAAGAAAAGGGAGGGGAATCAGTGCGGGCAGTTCTTCTGCAGAGTTTTGAAAATGGTGGCGATGCAGGAAATGTTGTGAAAGCAGGAAATATGAAGCTACCCAGCGGACCAATCACAGGGCTTACAGTTTTTTCAATTAAGAAAACTGTCAAAAATTCAGTGATTTTTATCAATCAAAAACCTTGAAACAGTTATTCATGCATTTATTTCATTCAGGTTGGATTTCTGCAATTCACCTCACTCCTGTCTCTCACAAAATAAATAACCTCAATAAACTTCAACTGATTCAGAAAGCCGCAGCCAGACTCATAACCAGGTCCAGCAGGAGAGAACACATCACACCCATTTTAAAATCCCTTCACCGGCTCCCAGTCCGTTTTAGAATTGATTTTAAAATGATGGTGTTGACTTTTAAAGCTTGTAGGGGTCAGCTCCAGACTACATTGCTTTGATGCTTGTTTTATTACTACTGCTGGATAATGATATGTTCTTAATTACTGCCTACTGCTTTTTAAAAATTGTTTGTAAAGTGCTTTGTAATTTGTTTTGAAAAGCGCTATATAAATGAAAATGAGAAAAAGTTCTTCTTCTTCTATTATTATTATTATTATTATTATTATTATTATTATTATTATTACTACGGTAAGCATTGTTTCCATGTGTAGTTACATTTTTGAGCAGGTGCACATCAGGCTTTGTATATGGGCTTCTGCATAGGTACAGGACTACAGTATGTGAAGCTATGGCATAGATTTGATGTAGAAGTATAAATCTCTGGACACCTTTAGGTCCATCTTAAATGAAAGACAGACCCCAGAACAGTGCCTGTGTTTTTAAATGCTGTTTTTGTAATCACAAATTGCACTTTACTTGAAAATAAGTTGCACTTTTAAATTATTGTTTGCTTCTACATACTGTCTGTATATATGCTCCATGTTGTTGAGTTGTGCTATTTATTTTGACGTGTGCTGCTGACCTCTTGGCCAGGTCGCCCTTGTAAATGAGGTCTTGATCTCAATGGGACTCATCTGGTTAAATAAAGGTTAAAAAAAAAAAAAAAATCAGGCTTAAGTCATAGGTCAGGGGCGTCAAACTCATGTCAGTTCAGGGGCCACATACATCCCAAGTTGATCTGAAGTGGGCCGGACCAGTAAAATAATAACATAATAACCCTATAAATAATGAGAACTCTAAATTTTCCACTTTGTTTTAGTGCAAAAAAGTACAAGAACATTCTGAAAATGTTCACATTCAATGAACTATCTTTCTACAAAAACATACGTTGTATTTTTTGCCATGATGAGTCTCATAGTGGGCTGAATATTTTACTCTTTAAGCCTTGAAACTTGCACTGAACACACCAAACACACAGATTACCCATTCACCTGACACAGAGTGTAATGTTTACAGCAAAAGAACAGATAGATTATAATAATGAACAAGGTAAAGGTGATTATTTTGGACCCCTCGGCTCCAGCATGAACAGTTTGCTTGCTGGACAGTGTTGTAGGCAGGGGTGTAGTGCTAGTGTTAGTAGTTAGTTGATCATCTTATAGTGCTCTAAAAAGTTTTAATGATCTCAACCAGATTATGCAAACAGCAAGTCATCTATTTTCTCACTTTGAGAGAAAAAGTGCCGTTCAGGTGCGCTCCGTCAGCACTCTGATTTTATGCGACCCCCAGAGGACAAATTTGAAATAGTAGTTACTTTTTTGAAGAATTGCAGTAAATGTCTTCTCTTAAATTTTTTCACTTTACAAAGATGTTCCACGGGCCGGATTGGAACCTCTGGCGGGCCGGTTTTGGCCCACGGGCCGCATGTTTGACACCCCTGTCATAGGTTCTTTGATGTCACATGAAGCTGAGCATCCCAGTGTAGAACAATACTGGACTGTAGGTTCTGTTGGTACCAAATCTATTTGAATAAGTTGATGTGACTCCCAATGGACTTGCAGTTATATAGCGCTTTTTCTAGCCTTTCTGAACACTCAAAGCTTGTCACATTCACACCACATTCACTCACTGATGGTAGAGGCTGCTATAGTAAGGGATCCTCAGTGTTAGCTAATCTCATTCATCCACATTCACACACTGCTGAACAACAGTAGGAGCAATTTGGGGTTCAGTGTCCTGCTCAAGGACACTTCGGCATGTGACTCCAGGAGCTGGGATTGAACCACCAACCATCCGATTGATACACAACCGACTCTACCCACAGAGCCACAGCTGCCACCAATGAAAAGCAGGTTTGATATCTGAAATTACTTTTTAATGCTTCCTTAAAATACTCGCCTGTTAAAAAGGCTCTGCTTAATTCAAGAGATACTTGACCTCATGAGTAAATAATCACACAATAGTACTGAATAGCTCATGAGGCGCAGGGAAGCAGTGAAGGTGAAGATGTTCCCTTTTAATTTTCCTGAAAAAGAGTCAATTGTAGGTCAGGAAACCTTTAATGCATGAATGCAGATTGATAAAGGGAATGCATTAAGGCTGTTTTAAGGAAACCAAAGGTAGAGATGTATTAGACTGAAATGAATGTATTGAATGCGAGAAAATGTTTCATATACACAAACAGAAGCTGTCTTTCATGAGCGAGTTCAGCCAGGCAACTCCAGCTGCTCTGTTGTGTAATTTTTTTCAAAGTTTAGAATATAACTTGTATATTTAGTGGATATAATAAAGCAGGGCAGGTAAATAAATGCCCTCATTTGAGTGTGCATGTGCATTATGTGTGTGTGTGCACATACTTCAGCGCCCCACCTGCAGACTCAAAACCCAATGCTCTACTCCTGCAGTTAACATTTAAACCCATTAACATGCGAGGTGTCTGATTGAAGTAGTATTTTTTATTGGTTGGTTAAATTAAAAGGTCAAAAGTATTACTTCCAATTCACTTCAACCAATTTCTCATTCTCCACTCAAGCAGAGCCTGTTTTCTTTTTCATTGCAGCCCATCTTTGGTCTTCTCTTCCATCCTAACCCTTAAAATAAAAGGAGCACCAAACCTTTAGAGGAAAACAAAGATGAAAACACAACAAAAGAACAAATGCACAACTAATTCTTTTAGAGCTTGAGTCTGTCGATTGTGTTCTGGTAACACGAGTTGTATGTTTGTGTTTTTGGGTGGGAAGGTGGGAGGGTTTCCCCGGTGGTGTTTGGCTGCCAAGAACGCAGACCTGCTGGAAGTCTTGGAGGCTTCAGTGAGAGAATTTAATGGTCTCTGAGGGAGGACTTGAAAGTTGCTGCGCCTGAAGGCTGCAACATAAAAGAAAAGGCTTGTGTTTACTCAATTTAAGTATTCTTCTAAATGTGCATTTTTCCTCTTAAAGTTAAATGTTAGTTTTTGAGCTCATCCAGACTGACACACTAACACCGGCCGATTAGTCTGAGTGGAAAGACTCACTTGAACGTAGACGACTGAAAGTGTTTGTCAGCTTTAAGCTCCAAGAAAAGTTAGACATGGTAAACCTGCAAAGTCTTTGTAGAAGCCTGTGCAAATATTATTTTTTGCTCCTATTTTTTGTTGATTCATTCAAATGAAAAGGAAACAGCAAATAAATGAAGCTGTAATTTAATACTTGTGAATGTTCACTGTGTTTGAAAGCCGTATCTAAGTTTCTAACATGAACAAACTGAAACTCTGTCTCTATCTGGAAGATGAGGTTTTAATCACCAGCAACATGTCCAGCACTCGCAGTCTGATCCATCCAGACACGGATGTAAACAAACCTGGAATGATCAATATCAATTATTTGAAGGCAAACATTCAAATCTGAACAGGATTGCCTTGGTTTTGTCGTCTGAATACCTCAAGTTAAAGCCAAAGTAAAGGTTTGAACCTTGCATTCTGTACACAACCGGCCGTGTCAGGAACATAATTGCACAAATACTTGACTGTGCATTACAGAGGATACCTCAGGAGGGCACACCAGAGAGCTCAGGTTGTATGCAACTACTGGATTTGAGGGATGTAAACAAGAGACATGGCAGACATCACAGAGGTTAATGTTCTGTTCATTTCGGTCACAGTGGATCAGTGAGAGACAAAGTCTGGAGCCAGGTCGGGTGGACAGAACACACCATCAGCACCACCCTCAGTCAGTTTTAAGCTTTCCTTCGTAACAGTCCCTGACTTGTTTCCATTTCATTCTGCAGGTTTCCACATTGTCTATGAACTCTTCTGCCACCGGTTATTCTGACTGGCTGTGCAGACGCAATGATGCAATGTCCTTATGTGGATAACTGTGGGCTTGCTGCCTCTACACTACCTCTGCCGTTCATGTGCAAACTGCACCTCGAGTCCATGCCGCATTTATTCCTAAAGACTGCACTAAACAAATGCATTGAACAAATCAATGACTGGACGAGAGACAGAACTTTCTTCAGTTAAACAAAGAAAAAACTGAAATGATTGTTTTTGGAGGAAGAAAGGTTAAAGGTTACTGCTCAGCTCCAATCTGCAATGATGACATGTTCAAACCAAGCCAGAAACCTTGGTGTAGTCATAGACTCAGACCTTAATTTCAGCAGCCACATTAAGACAATTACAAAGTCAGCCTACTATCACCTTAAGAATATGTCAAGGATTAAAGGACTCATGCCTCAGCAGGATGCAGAAAAACTCGTCCATGCATTTATCTTTAGCAGACTAGACTACTGTAACGGGGTCTTTACAGGACTCCCTAAAAAGTCCATCAGACGACTGCTGCTGTAACTCCATGAATTTCCCCGTTGTGGGACGTATAAAGGAGTATCTTATCTTAACTTATCTTATAGCAAGATTTAAAAACACATTTTTACAAAGCGCTTGGTCAAACAAAGCATGGCGGGATTCAACTTCCATGCCAGTGAAGTTTTAAAACAGAATTGAACTGAGTTATTTTTAGTTACATAAAAAGTTTATTACCCATCAGTGTGTGAATATAAGGTGACTGCCAGCAGCTGGTTAGCTTAGCTTAGCACAAAGAAACAGCTTTACCGATTGTGTGTGTTGTCTTAATCACCTGCCATGCCTTTGTTGAGTTTATTCATCTGGTCCGGCCGGCTCACACAGCCTTTTGTACGAGGCAGAATAATCCATGGCACTCAGGGTTGAAACACAATACCTGTTTCATCCGCTCTCTCTGCGGTGACATGTACAGTTATAAAGGATCCATGAACGCACACCTCTGCTCACACTCACCTCAGCTCCTCATTGTCACAGTTGTTTTTTAATGCTTTTGTGAAGCCTCATCTGCATAATACTCATTTAAAAAGCTGATTGTTTGCTGATTGGCCAGAGCGTCCTTCCAGCCTGTTAAATCATTCATCTGCATGACCTGCTCTTAATGGGGTTGGCCCACCCAATGACACGCTCCGCTTCCCGCTACAGCATCCTGCACCCGTTACCCAATCAGGGAACCGGTGCCGAGTTGGTTTCACTAACGGGTGACATATGGACGATGTGTTCCAATCATTTGAAACATCATCAGTCAACATGAGGGATCAGTAACAGTGAGGTATACGAGGATGCATATTCAGGCAGCAGCTGCAGGCGTCACCTGAAAACACACACTTTGTTTCCATGTCTCTGTGTGTGTGTATGTTTCCCTCTCACACACACATTTAATGTGACTCCAAGCAGAAGATAAGAAGCTGCAGTTATACTCTTTACTTGTTTACCGCGGGTAATATCTAGACGTGAACAGCCGTTATTCCAGCTGAGCAATATCGCTGAAGATTCATTCCAGCCTCGCCATAAATTCCCATGAAACACATGTTATGAGTGTGACATCAGTTGCTGTGGCAACATGTGGTAACCAGGCAGCTAATAAGACAGGCTCCCATCTGGCTGTGTTTCTGTCTTTTATGCTCTCGCACTACTTTAAGAAGAAAGCGTGTCAGCGAGATCACCTGCATCAATAATCATTGTTTAAAAGCCATTACGCCCCAAAGGGAGCTGTTTGCTGCCATTATGGCGAGACTTCATTGCCGCCAACTGTTGTTGATGCCCTAGTGGGTTACAGTTATTCTTTTTATTGAATATCAAGGCTTATTATGAGGCCCTGAACACGATCTCTCTTTATGTGAAGAATAGCTAGGACTGATGCTGAAATGATCAGCAGGGTAAATAAAGGCCCAAATCAGAACTACTTTCATGAAATGTTGTTTGTTTTGAACTAAACTGCTCAGATGTGCGTTTCTCTTGAGTAGCATTTCCTTTGTTTTGTTTGATTCCTCTTAAAAAGGCAGTTTGAAGTACTTTTTTTTGAGTACCTTTAAGTGATCTTATTCCAAAGTTAAAAAATTGGTAGTATTGAAATATGCTTTCAAGGTAGTGTGTGTTCGCTGGGTTTGTGTGTGTTGGCGGTAAAAGTGAGCGTCAGCAGAGCAGAGTTAAGGCTGGGTTGTGCAGCCGATTGAGTGGCCTTACTGTTTACAATATTAGCCTTGGTGATGTGTGTGCAAAGTGTGTATATGCAGGACACACCTTCTCATGCAATGTTTTTTATTTATTTTAAGTATTTTCAACATTGTAGATTAATACTGAAGACATCAAAACTATGAAATAATCTGGTTTTCAGATTCAGATTCAGATTCAGACAACTTTATTGATCCCAAGAAGGGCAATTCATTCATAGCTTACCATACAACAACCATACAACATTTAAAGGTGACATATCACGCTTTTTTCATCAATATATATTGGTCTAAGAGGTCCCCAAAACATGTCTTTAAAGTTTATGCTCAAAAAAACACTTTGAAATCAGATTTTGGTCTGCCTGAAAACCCCTCTTCTTCAGTCCTCCTCAGAACACTCTGTTTTCTCTCTGACCACGCCCCCTCAGGAAGTGGATGTGCCTCGGCTCTCCAGCACGTTGATCTAATGTTTACATGTTGGCTGAATATACACGGCTGCTCAGAGATCACGTTACTTCAACCCTCTGAATCTGATCCAGAATCTGATCCTGACGGAGAGGCGCCTGTAGCAGGACCTTTCTGAAGGATTGGTCACAGATTTAGTGCTTCTTGTTGTTTTATTTATCAGTATGTAGACGTGTGTCTTGGTACACAGCTACAGCTACAGCTACGACATGTAGCTATGTAGCTATGCTAACTAGCGCTAGCACTTATCCATGATAAATAAAAATCATCCACTAGATCTTCAAATCTGCAGACGTGGGGAGTAAAACCGACCTTTGTGTTTATTAAGACAGCCTACAATTAGCATAGAGGCAGGAGACGGGGACTCGGAGGAGTGCACGCCGGGGAAATGTACGCGCAGGAGGAGGGCAGAACGACTGGACGGGATTTGATTGGTTTAAAATTTGGGGAGCCAAAAAACTGTGATTGGTTGGTGTTTTCCCAGGTTTACTCCGGCTGTAGATAGCAGCTTTTTTCCACTCTTTTTTAGGAACACATTATGTAATGATTGCCATCAGGACATAGAGATCATTTTAACCAGTATGACAAAAAGTGTATCTAAATCTGATTACCAACCCCAGCTTTAAATACAAATGACTTAAATAAACAAAGGTTATAAGGTGCATGTGTGTTTGAACTTGGCCTTGTGAAAGGTGTTAAGGAGCACACTGACAAAAGACTACAGAACTACAGAAATGGTGCATGCTGGTCTAGCGTTGGGAGAGCGAGGCAACAGGAAGCTGGCTTTAAATCAGCTGGTGCTCCAAATCTGAGGGGGTGTGGCTAATCACCAATCCTGGCACCTCACAGAAAACATATGTCAATTAGTGTGGCCACCAGAATATGAACACACATGCAGGGACCGTGTCACACTTCCTGCAGATGGACTCATTTGTGCAGCGGATTACTCACAGCTCTACCTGCTGATGGAGGGAAGTTTAATTTAACCTCTCGTGGCACACAACACCGGAGAGATTCTGTTTCCCCCTCAAGCTTTTTAAATAAATATATATGGAGTATAAATTACACCCAGATAGTGCCTTTAGTATCACCCAGGACACCTTCTCAACTTTTATACCCGAGTCAGTAAACTGGATTTGGCTGACTTTTGGAGGATTGACAGAAAAGTTTTGTAGGGAGTGAAATTGGAGCTGTGCTATCATAAATGGCCTTAATCCACTAGTCCTCTTAGGAGAGCCACAGAACGGGCAGATAACAGCTTGTGGAGGATTCACTGACATGTATTTGGAAGAGGGAGAAAAGCCTCCAAGTTTCCTTGCGGACCCGACTACCTTAGAAAACAGTCTGTTTCCCACGTAGGTCGACTTATTCCCCCTTTTTCTACAACTTAATTGATTCCCACAAAGATTTTTCACTGCATCTTTTCACTGCGGTGTAGGTGTCCCATTAATCCTAATGTTTTATTCTGCTCTGAGTTAATTACACTTAGTTCCAGGATTAATTCGATTTGTCTCGGTCATGTTGGAGCAAATTAACTGCATGTGGTCTTACCTTGTTTTTGTTATTCTTCTAGTTTCAAAGTCGAAATGAAAATTGCAAGAGGTTAGACTCCTGCTGTGTGGATGTTAATAACATTAATATTCAGCCATTCCTCCTCTGTTACCAGTGGAGCTTGCAGTGAGATGAATTATAAACATGGCTGGACTTCTATTTGTCAAGAAAACCTCTGCAACGTTTGCACAGTTAGACCAAGTATCATGAATATTCTGAGAGGCCCTTGGAACCCAAATCAACAAAGACGCTCTACTCAGACCATATATAAATACTGAAAACTATGTAAAAATATTAGAACTCAACTTCGATCCATTTTCAAATGTGTTCAATTACGTTCTTTAACAAGTTTTCACACTGGGTTTTAAGGGGGCTGGTTTAACCTGATAGTTATTACAGAATAAATATGCAACCAATCAGAAATGAAACACTGAGTCACGTGCACACATGTTCAACAAAACTACTCCGCTCCTGCTCAGACCGTCTCCTGACGTCTCATCCAGCTCCCCTCAGTGTTGTCTTAGCTGTTAGCTTGTTTGCTAATCACGTACTGCCCGTAATCTGTCTGTATAGCTGTCTCTCTGCTCTTTGCACCGCTGTGCTCGTGTGTCCCTGTCTGCACATCCACCGGTCAAGATGACAGCTTGTTGTCATTCTTTTATTTTCCTAACAGAGGTGGATTTGGGGAGACTTTGGGACACAGTTGAGTTGAGCCGCGGCCGAGTGACTAAAGCAGTCCTGCATAGGCTCGGCTCATTTCCTCAGGACCCCTTCACTAACTTTCCCCAGGACCAGTTCACTAACTTTCCCCAGGACTGGTTCACTAACTTTCCCCAGGACTGGTTCACTAACTTTCCCCAGTACTGCTTCACTAACTTTCCCCAGGACTGGTTCACTAACTTTCCCCAGGACTGGTTCACTAAATTTCCCCAGGACTGGTTTACTAACAATCCCCAGGACTGGTTCACTAAATTTCCCTAGGACTGCTTCACTCACTTTCCCCAGAACCGGTTCACTAACTTTCCCCAGGACTGGTTTACTAACTTTCCCCAGGACCAGTTCATTAACTTTCCCCATGACCAAATCACTAACTTTCCCCAGGACCAGTTCACTAACTCTCCCCAGGACCGCTTCACTAACTTTCCCCAGGACCGGTTCATTAACTTTCCCCAGGACCGGTTCATTAACTTTCCCCAGGATCGCTTCACTAACTTTTCCCAGAACCAGTTCACTAACTTTCCCCAGGACCGGTTCACTAACTTTCCCTCAGGACCGGTTCACTAACTTTCCCTCAGGACCGGTTCACTAACTTTCCCCAGGACCGGTTCACTAACTTTCCCCAAGCAGCTCAGAGTTTAGACAAACAGCTCCGTCTGACACCCGGAGCCGAGCTCCTCTGCGTGCACATACTACACTTCAGCCTCCTCTGCTCCGGGCGTCCCATGGTCCTGATGTCCCAAAGACTGGGGAGTGATAAAACTAATAAATGATTGAAGTCCTGATTCTGAAGTATTTTGATGTCTTTAGATAGACATGCAGGCTGTGAACTCTCTCTTGACCTGTCAATCAAAGAGTTAGGCCACACCCACACAGTCCTGAGAAATGCTCTGACCTGTAAAATCAGCTGTTTTTGAACAGAGTTTTTTCAGAGTTGCAGATGTTTATTTTCACTCAGATTTTTGTTGAAGCTTGATTACACATTAATTCTGATATTCTATGTGAATTTTAAATATTCCATTTACGTTTCCATGGCCTTTAAAGGGAAGATTGATTCCTGCTAATCTTAGTATCAATGGAGATGCATGAGGATATCTGCAGAGCTGTTGCCCTGCATGCTTGTGTAAATTCAATATGATGCTTCTATTCAGCCAATCAGTCGATGTATGAGCCGCTAATGAGGAAGCACAAATAAAAGAGCTGATTGCACATCAACGGATGAAAGTGTGACAGCTTAAATTAACACGCATTACTCAAATTACACAAGAAATTAACTTTTGCAATCCTTAAAAGTTGTTGGTCCCTCATAAGAATCAATCTGCAAAGTTGTCTGACTTGTCGCTGCATGTGCAAAAACATTACCCATACTGCACTGCTTCTGTTCTTGATTAGACCCTGCTCCTGTTTGAGCACTCTTCTTTTAACACCCACACTTCAGGTTTGTGATGGAGGCTTTCAATTAAGCTGCTAGCCCGAGCAAAGATAACCCGATGACATCACTGTGACCTCATCAGTGGTAGTTTTTTAAGGTTTGATAAAGCTCCGTTCAAAGCCAATGAAGACGTTATATAACTCTGTCTGCAGACTGAGTCGAGCTCCTGAGGGAGGGAGGCTGAACTTCATTGGAAAATTGATAGAGTACCACTTGAACAGGAAGATAAAATTACCCCCAAAACTTTAATAACCTCGTGTAATGATGTAATTAGGAAACTCTGTACTATATATGTGATAATAGGCTGCTGACAGAGATGTATGTGATCAATAAGAACAAGGATTACTCAAACTACATGTCTGTAATGCTTCCTCCACTCCTTGGTTATCCTTCACGCTGACTGCCTCTTGCATTGTTTGCATGCACCCAGATCTACGTGCGTTTCGACCAGTGGACCCAGGGTCTAAATTTAGCTCAGAGGTAGATAATCTCCCCCCTAAAAAGCCCCTGCTAGGAGGGTAGTACTTTTCAAAGGTCCCTGGACTTTCAGGGGGCAGGGCCTGCAATGCTGAACGTGTCTGATTGGTAGATTAACCGCAGTGTTTTTATTCCGCCCTCCGTCCACAATAACATCACACACATCTGTGATTCTCTTGATTTCTCTTTCTTTCATTAGTTTTTATTTGTTCTATCTTTTTTGTATGTGTGTGTACTTTTCAAAAGAAGAAGCTGTGATTCTCTTGATTTAGCAGCTTGTAACAGTAGTCTTCTCTCAGCCCACCATGAATGCGTCTCTCCCGGTGTTACGGTTTTGAAAGTGACCCTGTAAACTGGAGACCTTCAGCTGAACGTGTCAGTGTTTGTGGAGTTTACACAGCTGTTGAAACACAGAGGGAGTTCCTGGGAATGCAAACTAGTTTAGTTTTTATTAAGATTTCAAAATATCCTCATCAGATATTTAATGATCGTCTAAAGACGTCTTTGCTACTCGCGCTGATCTCCTCTCACGTGTTGATTCATTCATTTCTTTTTCCATGTTTTTAACCGCAGGCGCAAAACTTTAACTTTTTTCATGTTTTTCTGCTTTTTAAACACAATTTCATATTTTAGGAAAATTATTTTTTTTCAACAAAAAAAATTTTTTTTGTCAAATTTGTTTTGTCATTTTTTTCAGAAAAAAAATTTTGTCAAATTTTTTGTGATTTTTTTTTTTCAAATTTTTTTTCAAAATATCTTTTTTCAAAATTTTTTCAATTTTTTCTTTCAAAGTTTCTTTTTTCAAATTTTTTTTTTGTCAATTTTTTTGTCAATTTTTTCCAAAAACCATTCACAGTCATTGTTTTTTACATCTGTGATTTCAAGATATCCTCATCAGATATTTAATGATCGTCTAAAGACGTTTGTGAGGGATGCATCCGGCTGAGAGTATCCAGTTAACAGGGTCGCTGTTAAAACCAAAACACCGGCCGATCTCTGCCACGGCTTTTTGAGTTCAAAAGGATTTTAAAGCCGTGTTGAAACGTCTTTGCTACTCGCGCTTATCTCCTCTCACGTGTTGATTCAGTGAATCCATCTGTGATGAAATATAGCACCATCTAAAACAGCGCCAGCTGAGTCTCTTCATGCTAACAGGCTAACTGTAGTGTTGCTCATAATGACACCTGTCTGTCCATCTGCTTCTATGGTGTCATCTGTGATGAATGGCATTTGTCTTTGTTTTACTGCCCTCTACTGGTCTGGTGGTGTAGTGCATTTACTTTTTATTTCCTCCATACGTCACTGGCCTCATTTGCACAATCTACTCAGGACTTCAGCCCGCGGTCGAAGCGCAGACAACATTGGGGGCACAGGAACCTTTTAGTCCAGAGGAAAGTAGTTCTGGGTGCTAAAAGACCCCGGAACTCTTGGTCGAAATGCACCTCAAGTGGAAGGCATTGATGAGGGAATCAATAAGCATAAAGGTAAGTGATGTTGATGGCTCAAACTAGTTGGAATCAGCTCTTGATTCCCATCCTTTCTTCTAAGATAGATTTTTGTCATATATTTGGGAAACAGCCTCAATCTGTGACAGATAAAAGAGCTATTTTTAACTCAACTTTCTCTGCTACTCCTGCACATCACTGTGAAATATTCATTGTTATTGATGCTTCATTGCAGGGCATGATAGCCAGTGAGGTGTGTGACAATGCATTGCATAGTGTTGCATCAGACTGCTGCCCGCTCGCTCGCTCGCTCCCTCTGCAGAGCCACAGACCACTTGACGACACGCTGGGTAAACACCACTGTCACCTGCTGCGTGCGGACTCCGGCTCCCCACCGGTGCAAACAACAGTCACTCCAACACCCTGACAGTTAATCGCTGAATCTAGCTCCAACGCTCGAGACTTTTCTGCTGCACTGCATCACACTTTGAGCACATAGAGGCCAGCAGAGAGGTGAGGGATCTGCCTTTGACCGTCACATAAATAGTACCATGAAAGAACCCAAAATAACAACAAGGTATCAACGAAACCTACTGATCTATTCTCGTATACCGCTTTCCCACCGCAGCATCTACCTTCCTGTTCATGCACGCACATTTGCAGCTTGCACACACACACACACACACACACGAGCACACACGCTGATCTGTCAGCGAAGACGTGCCACCTGGGGAGAGTGTCAGAGGAACGCAGCAGGCCCACCCTGAAGCCTTTTGTTAGATGTGTGAGTCTGCTTCTTTGTGTCGGTGTCCACAAAAGTGTGTGTGCACCAGTCGCTGTAAATGAAAGCATCAGCTAAATGTAAATGTGATGTATGTATTTGAGTCTATGTGCGTGTGTGCAGGATTTCCCATTGGGCCCCGGGGACAAGTGTCAGCAGGTCCTGCTGAGCGGTCTCTGTTTGTTGTGTGTGTGCTCATGGGATTTTAAAGTGTGTTTTAATGGGCAGAGCGTGTGCTGACTCCATCATGTACGCGGCGGCTATAGTGTAAGTATAAAGTGTTAAGTAAGGTGGGGTTGTCATGATTTTCTTGCATACTAAAAGCTACATCATCATGGTTGAATGAATGCAATGAATGTGCATATTCTCAGAGTGGATCCAGACCTCTCACGGGAAGAAATAAGACTTGTGACTTTTAATACTCATGCCACAAAAAATTACAGATGGTTAGACAACTGGAGAAGCTGCAGGGGACATTTCATACACGACTTTTTATCACCAGTTTCAAAAGACTTATGATGTTGTCGGTCTGTGTTAAGACAAAAAATCTGAACAATGTCACATGGACTTGAAGATTTAGGGAGCTTCCACACCTCAGTGGATTTTAGAAGCTCTTCTAAAATCAGGGAGCGTTCCCCTCCTTGGGTTAGGGTCATTTGGACAGATGTGAACACAGCAATCGCAGAACAAAACAAGTGGACCGAGATCCCCCAGAGGGGTTGGTCTAAGCTTGCTTCCAGTCAGAGCTCGCTTTGTTTGCAGTGAGAACACAATCAACCCAGCAACAGGAACAAACTGCTTGACTTATCAAACTCCAGAAGGTCTAGACCGTACTCTATGTTCTATTATTAACAAAGACCCAACATCAAGACCAGGATCAGATCCAGTCCCATCTTACAGACAGGACTCAGTCTGACCTCATCTTAATCCACCATGAGCAGAGCACTTTGCAGCATTTAGCAAGTTACAGTGGTAAGGACAAACTTCCTTTAACAGGCAGAAACCTCCAGCAGGACCAGACTCATGTTAGACACACATCTGCTGAGACCGTGTTGGAGAGAGGGATAGAGGGAGATGAAGAGAGAGAGAGATGATAGTGGGGAGACGGATAGTAGCAGTTGTAGCAGCTGGAGTCTGGCACGTCCACAGAGGAACCTACGGGACAAGGGAGTTCAGGGACTCCAGAAATGTCTATGGTTAGTAACTTTAATGGGACAGGAGGACTTAAAGACAGAGAGACAGGATCCCAGTCTGTCAGCGGCATCTGATTTTTCTCAATGCCAACCTGCGCTGAGGACATTAAAAATGTTTGCTTGAGTTTGGTTCTGGTTCTGTTTGCTTGAGTTGGTTCTGGTTCTGTTTGCTTGAGTTTGGTTCTGGTTCTGTTTGCTTGAGTTGGTTCTGGTTCTGTTTGCTTGATTTGGTTCTGGTTCTGTTTGCTTGAGTTTGGTTCTGGTTCTGTTTGCTTGAGTGTGGTTCTGGTTCTGTTGGCTTGAGTTGGTTCTGGTTCTGTTTGCTTGAGTTTGGTTCTGGTTCTGTTTGCTTGAGTGTGGTTCTGATTCTGTTTTCTTGAGTTTGGTTCTGGTTCTGTTTGCTTGAGTTTGGTTCTGGTTCTGTTTGCTTGAGTTTGGTTCTGGTTCTGTTTGCTTGAGTTTGGTTCTGGTTCAGGTTCTGTTTGCTTGAGTCCGTTCTGGCTCTGTTTGCTTGAGTCTGTTCTGGTTCTGTTGGCTTGAGTTTGGTTCTGTTGGCTTGAGTTTGGTTCTGGTTCAGGTTCTGTTTGCTTGAGTTTGGTTCTGGGTTTGTTTGCTTGAGTTTGGTTCTGGTTCTGTTTGCTTGAGTCTGTTCTGGTTCTGTTTGCTTGAGTTTGGTTCTGGTTCTGTTGGCTTGAGTTTGGTTCTGGTTCAGGTTCTGTTTGCTTGAGTTTGGTTCTGGTTCTGTTTGCTTGAGTTTGGTTCTGGTTCTGTTTCTGTTTGCTTGAGTTTGGTTCTGGTTCAGGTTCTGTTTGCTTGAGTCCGTTCTGGCTCTGTTTGCTTGAGTCTGTTCTGGTTCTGTTGGCTTGAGTTTGGTTCTGTTGGCTTGAGTTTGGTTCTGGTTCAGGTTCTGTTTGCTTGAGTTTGGTTCTGGGTTTGTTTGCTTGAGTTTGGTTCTGGTTCTGTTTGCTTGAGTCTGTTCTGGTTCTGTTTGCTTGAGTTTGGTTCTGGTTCTGTTGGCTTGAGTTTGGTTCTGGTTCAGGTTCTGTTTGCTTGAGTTTGGTTCTGGTTCTGTTTGCTTGAGTTGGCTCTGGTTCTGTTTGTTTGAGTTTGGTTCTGTTTGCTTGAGTTTGGTTCTGGTTCTATTTGCTTGAGTTTGGTTCTGGTTCTGTTTGCTTGATTTTGTTCTGGTTCTGTTTCCTTGAGTTGGTTCTGGTTCTGTTTGCTTGAGTTTGGTTCTGGTTCTGTTTGCTTGAGTTGGTTCTGGTTCTGTTGGCTTGAGTTTGGTTCTGGTTCAGGTTATGTTTGCTTGAGTCTGTTCTGGTTCTGTTTGCTTGAGTCTGTTCTGGTTCTGTTTGCTTGAGTTTGGTTCTGGTTCTGTTTCTGTTTGCTTGAGTTTGGTTGAGGAGCCGTTCGGAAGTCGAAATAGCCGGATCTTCTTTGGGAGCTGAGTCAAAAGAGCTGGCTCTCTAAAAAGAGCCAAACCTCCCATCACTAGTAGAGAGGGTGTCTGCCTCCCGGACCCTGACTGGAAGTTGATTCTAAAGGTGAGGTGCCTGATAGCTGAAGGCTCTACCTCCCGTACTACGTCTAGAGACTTCAGGTACGACAAGCAGGCCTGCATGCTGCAACATCAGAGGACTCAACATCATCTACTTTCTCAACAACGTGTAGATCAGACAGTTTTATGGGTAAAGGATTCTATGATGTAATGACATAAGGCAGCCCTGTGCTGGTGTGTGTTTCGGCCTGCTTTATAATAATACAGTGTGAACACAAGAAGACCCAAGAGAAAAATGCAACCATGCAACATTTTATCGTCTGAATCAGATCAAAGCAAACAAGCTACAGCTGTGAAAGCACACATAACACAGACGTCTGCATGTAAACCAATAATCAAAGATACATTTTTGGATGTTTAAATAACAAGTAAAATGTTCAATCCTGAGGTGTTTCCCTTCTTGCAAGGACAAAAAATTGCTGCTAACACTTCCAACAGGATAATGAATGCAGGTGACAAGCTGAAATACAACACATGGAATCACCTGTGTGTAGCTCAGAGCTTGGTGCATACTCTGTGTGTGTTTATGAGCGCGATGTGGAGGAGAGGATGACGGAGAGTGAGGAAGGAAGAGGGAGACGGGGGGGGACGGGGGGAGCCGAGGGTGACAGGTGGGAAAGTGATTTGGCAACACGCAATTTTCCCCTCTCGGTGCGACACAGGAGGATTACAGCAGCGACGTCAACACCCACACAAAACACAACATTGATGATACCAGCAATCTTCAGTGCCCAAATATGAGTCATCGGCACCACATTACCTCATCCACGCTCTCAGCACCACCCCCCTCCCTCCCGACACAGCTCGCTGACCTCCGGGTAAACCAGGAAAACCCAGCCAGCGACAGGAACAATCAGCCAGCGACAGACTGCTTTTCCTCTCCGTGCTGGCATGACAAACACGACACAGGACCGCAGCCAACGTGTCAACACACTGTGACCGACTAGACCGATGGGCAACGTGTCCAACACTGCTCTCTGTTTGGACTGGAGCACCAACTGTTTCAGAACAGGAGCAGGGGTGGGTGAGGGGGGCGGTACATTTCAGCAAACAACAACAACAACAACAACACAATACCATCTCTGTGTTGGGATATTAATTACATTTACAGAGTGAAAGTTTCCCTCCGCTAATGGCTTCAACTTTCAAGTACAAATCCAAACAGCAATAGGTGTATCTCTGCGATTGCAACACTCCCTCTGCAGCAATAAGCTTTAAAGTTTTAATAAGCTAATTTGCTTTTTAGATTTACTTGTTTATAAATTGCAGAAGAATTAAAGAGCGTGCACATATCTCATTTGTAGGTTATTACGGTTCTCTTGTAGGTGCATTTGCAGAAATATGATCCTCTGCTTTAAGTGAGTGTGCTCTAAAGTACTGTATTAGAACACTGTTGTAAATGGGAGAGAGCTCCTGAATAAATAATTTGTGTATTCCTGCAATAGAAGATGATAAAGATGGTAATTAAGTCATATAGCAGGAAGCTTTAAGGTCCATATTAACTCTGTGTACATGCTCTCCAGCCTCATCGCTCATGAGAAGAAAGTATTTCATGGATTGAATCAAGTGTGCGTGACTTGAGATGGATGGAAGTGAAGGGGAGGTGAAATGAGGAATGAAGGTGAGGTGACCTGAAATGAACTGCGGTACTGTCACAATGCACTTGTTTACAGCGTGTGCACCGCCGGGCAGGGTGATATACTGCTGCATGCAACAAGTGAGGTCCTGCGCTGCTTTGTAATCTCATAAATCACACGTGTGTGGGATTGGGCTTGGTATACTCGTGAGGACCAAGAGTTAGACCTTGGAGGAAGAACATTTTTTTAACATGAGAACATTTTGTCTTCCTTCAGCTTTAAAGGTGACATATCATGCAAAATTGACTTTTTAATGGTTCTCTACCTGAAATATGTGTCCCTGTCTACAAACCCCCCGAGAATGAAAAAAATCCCTTCTGCCCCTGTTCTGATTTCTCCACCTTTCTGTAAATGTGTGTGAAACGAGCCGTTTCAGACTTCCGTGTTTTTGTTACGTAACAACAATATCCGGTCTGTCACGGAGTCAGAGCTCGGAGCTTGTTCAGCCCATAGACTGTATAAAATAATACTGAATCCCCTCCTCCGTTTTTCATTCCCTGCACAAATGTGTGCTAACAAGGAGCTTAGGAGGGAGGCATGCTAGTTGTAGGCTGTCTTAATAAACACAAAGGTCGGTTTTTGCTCCCCATGTCTGCAGATTTGAAGATCTAGTGGATGATTTTTATTGATCATGGATAAGTGCTAGCGCTAATTAGCATAGCCACATAGCTACATGTCGTAGCTGTAGCTGTGTACCAAGACACATGTCGACATACTGACAAATAAAACAACAAGAAACACAGAATCTGTGACCAATCCTTCAGAAGAGGTCCCGCTGCCTTTCTGGTAGAGGTCGGTTTTAATCCCCACGTCTGCAGATTTGAAGATCTAGTGGATGATTTTTATTTGTCATGGATAAGTGCTAGCGCTAATTAGCATAGCCACATAGCTACATGTTGGTAGCTGTGTACCAAGACACACGTCGACATACTGATAAATAAAACAACAAGAAACACTAAATCGGTGACCAATCCTTCAGAAAGGTCCTGCTACAGGCGCCTCTCCGTCAGGATCAGATTCTGGATCAGATTCAGAGGGTTGAAGTAACGTGATCTGTGAGCAGCCGTGTATATTCAGCCAACATGTAAACATTAGATCAACGTGCTGGAGAGCCGAGGCCACATCCACTTCCTGAGGGGGCGTGGTCAGAGAGAAAACAGAGTGTTCTGAGGAGGACTGAAGAAGAGGGCTTTTCAGGCAGACCAAAATCTGATTTCAAAGTGTTTTTTTGAGCATAAACTTTAAAGACATGTTTTGGGGACCTCTTAGACCAATATATATTGATGAAAAAAGCGTGATATGTTACCTTTAACATGATGTTTAAGACTTGATTCTTTAACAGTGAAATTATGTGAAGGTTGGTTTAAGGTGGATTTATTAGCACTGCTTTTGTTGTGGTGTATGGGTGATATGAATCCCCATGGGGAAGTATGAACCTGCTCACGTGGGATTCATTGAAAACATTTATGAGGACAAATACTGACCTTGAGATTTTGAAAGGAGAGAAAATGTTGCCTAGCCCCCAGTTCTTGCGTGTTGTTGTTTGATACATGATGATTGGGTTAATGGTAGAGAACACTGAGGTTAATGTATCCCAATGGGATGTATAAGAACTAGCTATAGGTTGTGGTGTTTTATTAACATAGCCCTCACAAGGATGTACAAGTCTGTGTATGACTTTAATTTGTGACAGCTCTGTCTTCTTCATAGTGTTGTTTAAGACTTGATTTGAGGGTTAATGGTAGTTAATCATATTTATTTGTATGTGTGTGAGTGGAGCTTATCTCTTGTGTTTCAGTTCATGCATTGATATTCATTCACCCACTGGTTCTGAGGACCAAGACAGAGACCTGGGCCTGTGTGCACGTCCAGCCATTACACAAACAGGACCATTAGTCTTAACGTACCGTTATGGAACGGCCCATTTCGCCGTAGCGTTAGCCGCATGCACGACTGCAAATAATTGGCCGATTAACTAATTGCGCCATGAAAGCGAGGCTGGTGCAAAACGTCATATGTCCACCAGGGAACCTCCTGGAAAACCCTGATCCAACAAATTCAAATTGCGCATTCATACTACACATAAAGAGCAATAAACATGGGGAGAGGTACCAATTTTTCAGTGGAAGAAATGGACATTTTATTTGAAGAATCTAGAATGAACAAACAGCGATTATCAGTAAGTCAATCATCAAAGAGAACAAACAAGGAGAAAGGGAAAGTTTGGCTTCAGATCTTGAACTGGGTAAATGCGTGTGGTGTTTCTGAGCGTGCTCAGTAGAAGATCTAAGAAATAAAATAAGCAACATGAAAGTGGCTTTGCGCAACAAGCACTGTCACCAACAGGTGCGGCAATCCTGCAGTTAGTACCTGTTATGGTGGGGTCTACCGCCGTTAAATTAAATGCTTTGTTGGGGCGTTAACCTGGCTCATGCAGACCGCTAATCCAGTTTTTTCACCATTAGTACAAACGGGCCGTTTTCATCCCTAATGGCTGGATGTGCATACAGGCCCTGAAGGCTGACTGCCTTTTTGCAAAAGTAGGAGGTTTCAGGTTAATGGGCAAATTAGTTTACAGGTCAGTTTCAGATGGATTAAATAGGACTGTCATGGTTGTGCTAAGAGCCCAGAATGGGTACGGACTCTTATTTTGGGAGGTAGAGATACTAATAAACTTTGTCCCAGTATAACATCACTTTTCCTCCAATAAAAATTACATGAAGAAGAAATATTATCAAGATTTCTGAATCCTCTCCATGAATTAAATGACTAAAGCAGGGTTATTCAATTACACTTTCATCTGAGCCAGATTTGACCGCACCAAGGTTGTATGTCTGTGTTCGTAAGCTGGGGATCAACTCTGTGCTTTGGCCTCCCTCTCCTGTGATCCTTTGGGGAGGCTGGTCCCTGAGAGTCAGATGTATTTTCAAAGCGATGCCTCTGAAAAGAATGTCATCAATTACTGCAACACAGTTGTGTGCAACAATAGTGACAACAATAGAAGGGTACTAAAAATGGTCTGACTGTTTTGAATGTGACTACGACTGTGAACCTCTGTGATTGACAAAGATAAGAGTGAAGTAGGATGGCTCACTCGCAATCTTTCTTCATGCACACTTATCTTTTCATATTTCGGATTCATGCATGCAGGCCAGGTTGGGGCCACTGGGAGGCCGCCAATTGAATAGCCCGGCCCTGTGCTGCAGCATGTTTCCCACACTCTCACACTCAATCTACCCAGACTCTTTTCACAGAGTGTTTACTACACTGACTGTTTGTTTTGCAGTTTCTATTCATGCATTGCCGCTCATTCATCCACTTGTTAAACACTACAGCCCGTCATTGTTTCCATGACAGTTCCCAGCTGTCTTTGCTATTGTTTCACGCTCTTGTGACCAGGTTTTGCAGTAGGATTCACCATGTGGTCGTCAATGTGTATACTGTTGTGTTTAATAGCTTCCTGTTGGTGCTTAGCACCTTGATGGAAAGCCAATAACTGAGCAGTGTGTATACACTGTACGGTGCAGATGTGTGGATGTCTCATATTGAGTTCTCTTGACTCGAGCGTTGCCTGCAGGATGCATTTATTTAGAATATTTTATGAGCTACGTTAAAATGCATGAAGGTGCGCTCATTTTTCTTTTAAGATTTGAGGGGTTTGATTCATGAAACACTTCACCTCAAAGTCAGCCTTTCCAATACTCAATAAAAGAGCTGGTAAACACAATCAGCAGCCGCTGACCTGGACTTTACGGCTCACTGTGGAGGAGAAAGAGCATCACAACACAGGAGGTGGATTTGTCATGGAGAAAGATGAGCTCGTGGCAGTACCTTTATACACTTCTGTTGCTCGGCATTGTTAAAAAATCATTGTAGGAAGAGAGCGGTCAGTGCAACAAGCTAAAGAGTTTAACAAGACACTATTAAAGCTTTGTGGAGGCCACCAAGAAGTCCATAAAAGTGTTTGTCTCTGAAAAGGTAAACTCAGGACCTCAAGAGCCTCTTGGATTGGAACAACAAAGGAGAGAACTAGACTTCCTTAAAGAGAACATTATAAAAGAGGAAACTCACATTTACAAAGTACTCTCAAATCTCCCTCATTGATCTCTAGCACCATTCAGCCATCACCACAGGGAAGTAAGTGAATTCCTACTGTTGTGCTCACAGCAATGCAAAAAAGGCAATGTTGAACTCCAATAACATTTTCAGAGTGTCCTTGATTCTCTGAATAAAGAAAAGAACACATTGCCAGATATACACTGCTCTTCTTCTACATTCAGCAGACATAAGTTAAAGCTGTCGACCTCACATTGTGCAAGAAAATGTATTTATTCATAATTTGAAGCAGTGTCTTCACTATTCAGACATAAAACCTGCCGCAGAGCCAGGGGTGGAAATCTGATTGGCCACCCTAAAATCCTGAACCATGATTGGCTATTTGCCTTGTCAGAGACAGCGCTTATATTGGAATCAACCATTTGGGTTGTGTTCATAGACTGTATAAATAATGCACGTAGTATCCCTGACTTCACCCATCTGTTCTTGAATGCTGCTTTGAAGCCAATCGTCGTTGGCGTCAACCAGTCACCAAGTGTGATGTAAAGAGGCGGGGTTTGAGCCTCCTAGCCAACAGCTATGTGTTCCCGCCTATCAGTCAAGTCAGTCATGTCCTTATTTGGGCGAAAACTTGTAATCTTAATTTCTTCTGAACCATTGTGTTAAAGGTGACATATCACGCTTTTTTCATCAATATATATTGGTCTAAGAGGTCCCAAAAACACGTCTTTAAAGTTTATGCTCAAAAAAACACTTTGAAATCAGATTTTGGTCTGCCTGTAAAGCCCTCTTCTTCAGCCCTCCTCAGAACACTCTGTTTTCTCTCTGACCACGCCCCCTCAGGAAGTGGATGTGCCTCGGCTGTCCAGCACGTTGATCTAATGTTTACATGTTGGCTGAATATACACGGCTGCTCAGAGATCACGTTACTTCAACCCTCTGAATCTGATCCAGAATCTGATCCTGATGGAGAGGCGCCTGCAGCAGGACCTTTCTGAAGGATTGGTCACAGATTTAGTGTTTCTTGTTGTTTTATTTATCAGTATGTCGACGTGTGTCTTGGTACACAGCTACGAACATGTAGCTATATGGCTATGCTAACTAGTGCTAGCACTTATCCATGATAAATAAAAATCATCCACTACATCTTCAAATCTGCAGGCCTGGGGAGTAAAATTGACCTCTACCAGAAAGGCAGCGGGACCTTTTTGAAGGATTGGTCACAGATTTAGTGTTTCTTGTTGTTTTATTTGTCAGTATGTAGACATGTGTCTTGGTACACAGCTACAGCTACAGCTACGAACATGTAGCTATGTGGCTATGCTAATTAGCGCTAGCACTTTTCCATGACAAATAACAATCCATCCACTAGATCTTCAAATCTGCAGACGTGGGGAGTAAAACCGACCTTTGTGTTTATTAAGACAGCCTACAACTAGCATGCCTCCCTCCTAAGCTCCTTGTTAGCACACATTTGTGCAGGTAATGAAAAACGGAGGGGGGATTCAGTATTATTTTATACAGTCTATGGGCTGAACAAGCTCCGAGCTCTGACTCCGTGACAGACCGGATATTGTTGTTACGTAACAAAAACACGGAAGTCTGAAACGGCTCGTTTCACACACATTTACAGAAAGGTGGAGAAATCAGAACAGGGGCAGAATGGATTTTTTTCACTCTCGGGGGGTTTGTAGACAGGGACACATATTTCAGGTAGAGAACCATTAAAAAGTCCATTTTGCATGATATGTCACCTTTAAAAAAAAATTAACCCCCTGTACAGTGTGTGCCAATAGAGAAATTAGCTCCAGAGAGCCAAGCTGTTTTTTGAACCAGGCTGTAAACATGTTTATTTCTGCTGTAAAGATCGTCTTCTTTGAATTGGTGTGTATGTGGTTTCCGGTGTTTCTGCAGCCAGCCTCAAGCGGATTCCCGATGAATTGCAATTTATAACACTTCCACATGGGCTTCATATTTTGAGACAGCAGGTTGCCCCTTGGTTGTTTCAGGAAGCTGCTAGTTGCTTCTTTGCATTTGACTTTGGACAAACATCTTTTGTTTGAGTCCTTAAAGAGTTAAATTTGGCAGATTAAACGCTGCCTTTCTGAAGAATAGAACATTTTCTGGTTTGGGGTAAGCCCTGAATGTTTACCATGACAAGCCACCCCTGCCAATGTCAGTGCCCCAGTTCGACCACCCCAGTCAAAAGAAAGTCTGGGCTCCACAAAGGATGGACTTGGCTCAATGACGTCACCCATTGGTTGCTAATAAGATGTTTTGAAGCCCAAAGATGGCGGACGCCATATTGGAAATGCTGACCGTGCTTCTGCTGCTGCTTCTCTGTCCTCCCTCCGTTTTATGATGTGTGGTAACCAGCGTAAGGAAACACTGACGCCCCCTTCTATAAACCAAGTACTTACAGGGTTTTGCTGTATGCTTATTTTTTTAGGACAATATCAATATTAATCCAAAGCTTGATCCGTAAGGCAACTGGACTGGTAAAAATTCTTGAAGATGTTTCTCCTGGTTCAAGCTCTTGTAATGTCACGCATTGACTACTGCAACTCTCTACTGGCAGGCCTCCCTGCATTCACAGTTAAACCTCTGCAAATGATCCAGAAGGCAGCAGCAGCACGTCTGGTCTTCAACCAGCCTAAGACAGCTCATGTCACTCCCCTGCTCATCTCACTACACTGGCTTCCAGTTGCAGCTCGCATCAGATACAAAACTCTAATCATGACTTACAAAGCAGTAACCAAAACCGCTCCAGTTTACCTGGAACCCCTCATCCAGGTCTACTGCTCTTCTCGCCGGCTACGCTCAGCCTCTGAAAAGCGCCTAGTGCTTCCAGCACACAAGGCCTCAAAATCACTAGCTGGACTCTTCTCTTCTGTTGCCCCTAAACGGTGGAATGAATTGGCCAACTCCATTCGATCTGCAGAGTCCCTCTCTACTTTCAAAAGACAGCTAAAGACCCAGCTCTTTAGGAAGCACTATGCACTTAGCTAGACTGTTCTCCACTGTTGTCCCCAGTGGCAGATCATGTCTTCCAGCTACAGTTGACTCACACTGTCCTGCTCTACTCTGGGAATCTGTGTTCAGGTCTTGAGTGACCCAGCACTTGGTACTTTGGTCATTATTGTGGTGATGTTAATTGTTGATGATGATAATGGAAGGTCTTAAATTGGTTGGTTGCTTCATTGTAGATGTTCCTTATTTCAAAAAAAAAAAAAAAAATTCCTTATTTACTTTTGTGCATTGCCTCTACACTGCTTGGCAGTACCTGCACCCAAATTGACTTGAAGCACTTTGTTACTCTTACTGATCTTGTTTCCTCTTGTCTAGATCTTTGCTTGTGTTGTTCTTGTTCTCGTATGTACGTCGCTAGCGTCTGCTAAATGACATTGTAATATTGTAACATAGTAACATGTTTCATCTCTCCTCTGAAAGCCTTTTTCAGTTCTGACCAGACTGGGAAAGAGCTCGTAGACATAAGCCACTAACAGTCGTGGGTGTGTCCAGGAGTCACAAGAGACCATGTGACTCTAACGACTCACAGCTGACCCATCACCCTAACGACTGTCAAGAACTAGGTTAACGACTGTCACTTAGGACCCATTGTGACTCCTGGACACACCCAAGACTGTTAGTGGCTTATATCTTCGAGCTCTTCCCCAGTCTGGTTAGAAATGAAGAAGCCTTTTGGAGGAGAGGTGAAACGTCTTCAAGCATTTCTACCAGTCCAGTGTCCTTACGGATCAAGCTTTGGATTACCATGACCTGGATGACTTAGAACCTTCACAGACAATATCACTATTACTACTAAAAGTCCTGCACCATAGGGTTTTCACAAATAAAGAGATGAGTTTTTTACAAGGCTGTAAACGTGTTTAATTCTGCTGTAAACATGGGCATCTTAATGTGGGCTCAAATGGGGTTTCCTTGGCTTTTGGAGCCAGCCTGAAGTGGACACTTGAGGTACTGCAGTTTTTTGCATCCCTGCATTGGCTTCATTTTTCAACACTGGAAGTTGCCACTTGGTACTAATGATGTACCAACTGGATGCACATAAATGCTTATAAATAAGTAAAGCTCATAATAAAGAACATTAATCATTACTCTAATTGACTATTAGATCAGAGCACCTCTTTCATATGAGTTAAAGTGATGCCCCCTGTTTCCCATATATTCACTCTGTATGTCTCTGAGGTCTTATTTAGGTTGGTATGAATCCCAGATTCTAATGTCACAAAACAATGGATTTAAATTCAGCCAGGGAACAGAGGGGCTTAAACTGCTTTGCAACAAGCTCCTTTCATAAGGAGAAGTCAAAAATATCTCACAGAATCACCCGAGCCATAAAACCACTTTCCCCAGTGTCACGACTTTCTTGGATGTATAGCTTCGGGGACCCGCAGCAGCTCAGAGTGAGGTCTCTGCTACATGAAGCACATCAGACCAAACCGAAGCCTTCACATCCCGAAAAAAAAAAAACCCAACAGGCTTCATCACAGAGCAAAACACTGAGCCCAACACCAGCCTGATGATACGTCCAGCTCTGGCAGCCATATTAAAAATTGATAGAGGCTGCCAGAGATGGAAAATGCAAGAACAGGGGATGGAAAACAAAGCAATAAGCCCGACGTGGTGTGATAAAGGGAAAGAGGAGGAGGAGGGCGGAGGGGTGGACAGAGAGAGCTGAAGGGATAAACAAAGAGAGGAGAGGATCGAAGAGATGATGATTGGTGAGGAAGGTGAAGCGTTAGGTGAGAAGAGCTGACTGGGTTATTGACTTTTGTCAGCCAGACATGACCTGAGTGTCCAAACAAGATATGTATATTTGTGTTTGAAGAAGGATGTTGTTCTCCAGTTCATTGGAAACAACTTGTGCATCATATCTGCTACCTTTGGGGAGGCAGTAGCTCAGTCTAGGGACTTGACTTGGGGTACAGATCAAAGCACGGAGACTGGATTTGTGCTAGAGAAGTGCAGAATACACACATTATCCAAGAGTGCAAAAATATGGCTCTGTAAAACAAAATGATACAACTTCCTGTTCTTATGAAAGGCGACACAATAACAGGAAGCTAGGTCCTTTTCAAAAATAATGTTCTGACTTGATAATGCTCAAACTAATGCATTGCTGTCATGATTTACATTGAGATCCTCTGATATTTTGCTCAAGCTGTGATTGTAAATTGATCGTCAATCCTAAGACATTTAATTTTCCTTCATCAATTGACCGTTTAATTGATGCAGAGCTGGCCAGCTGTAGCTTAATGCTAAAGTTAGCTACCAAAGATTGTTGACAACCAGCGGCAAAACAATCGTGAGTTAAAGTAAAAGTGTAACTTTGTAAAATCTAAATAAATTCTTGATCACCACCCCTGCCAAAGTCTGGGCTCCACAAAGGATGGACTTGGCTCAATGACGTCACCCATTGGTTGCTAATAAGATGTTTTGGAGCCCAAAGATGGCGGACGCCATATTGGAAATGCTGACCCTGCTTCTGCTGCTGCTTCTCTGTCCTCCCTCCGTTGTATGATGTGTGGTAACCAGCGTAAGGAAACACTGACGCCCCCTTCTATAAACCAAGTACTTACAGGGTTTTGCTGTATGCAAAACTGGGGAAGAGCTCGAAGATATAAGCCACTAACAGTCGTGGGTGTGTCCAAGAGTCACAAGAGACCATGTGACTCTAACGACTCACAGCTGACCCGTCACCCTAATGACTGTCAGGAACTAGGTTCACGATTGTCAGGAGGTACAGAACGACTGGCAGAAACTAGACTAACGAGCTCTATATCTTCAAGCTGTGATAAAGCTTATAGTTAGAGCTGGATCAGGCTTGGACCAGCTTTTGTCATGCTGCTATAGGCCTAGACTGCCGGGGGAACTGGCACACTGACACACTGGGATCCTAGCTCACCCCCTTCCCCCCAACCCCTTCATCACTTACTAACCATAGACCTTTCTGGAGTCCCTGAGCTCCATTGTCTCGTAGATTCCTCTGAGCTGCCGTAGACGTCCTCCTGCTGTGGACGATCTGGACTCCAGCTGATACGGACGTGCTGGACTCCAGCGGCAACAGCTTCTACGACTCATCTCATCACTATCACCTCTCTCTCTTACTCCCCTCTATCTGTCTTTCCAGACCCAACTCAGTCAAGGCATGATGGCTGTCTAACATGAGTCTGGTTCTGCTCGAGGTTTCTGCCTGTTAAAAGGAAGTTTTTCCTCACCACTGTAACTAGCTAAATACTGCGATGTGCAATGCTCATGATGGATTAAGGTGGGGTCAGACTGAGTCTTACCCTGTCTTGGTGTTGGGTCTCTGTTCATAATTTGACATAGTGTGGTCTAGACCTCCTATGTTTGTAAAAGCGTCTTGAGATAATGTTTGTTGTGATTTGGCGCTATACAAATAAAGATTGATTGATTGATTGATTGGAGCTCTTCCCCAGTCTGGTCAGAACCGAAGAAGCCTTTGAGAGGAGAGGTGAAACATCTTCAAGAATTTCTACCAGTCCAGTTGCCTTACAGCTGTAGCTTAATGCTAAAGTTAGCTACCAAAGATTGTTGACAACCAGCGGCAAAACAATCGTGAGTAAGTGTAACTTTGTAAAATCAAAATAAATTCTTGATCAGAAAAGAAAATGACATTTACAGTATTAACCCACATGTTTTTAATCTGTTCTTCTCCCATTATCCTCCATCTATCACTCTACTATTAGTTTCCTGACCATTGATAGTCAGGAAGTTCCAATGTGTGCAAGTTCTTGCTTGAACTTGGTCTTTACAGCTTTAAAAAAAAAAGGTGGTGTAATTGTGTAAATGAACAAGCCAGAGCTTAAGTTTTAAAATACATCGGTCCACAGAAAACTCAGAATCCCTCAATGACTTAAAGGGATATTTCAGTGTTTTTTAAGTGGGGTTGTCTGAGTTTTAAATCACTAGTGATTGTAGGGAAGATATAAGGGAGAGCACATACAGTTGTGCTCATAAGTTTACATACCCTGGCAGAATTTGTGATTTTTGTTTTGGGGAGATCTCAAATGTGCAGTTCATGCAAGACAGCCCAAGAATTTACAGGAACTGGAGGCTTTTTGCCAAGAAGAATGGGCAGCTTTACCATCTGAGAAAATAAAGAACCTCATCCATAACTACCACAAAATACTTCAAGCTGTCATTGATGCTAAAGGGGGCAATACACGGTATTAAGAACTGGGGTATGTAAACTTTTGATCAGGGTCATTTGGGTAGTTTCTGTTGTCATTATGATTTAAAAAGAGTAAACACAGTTGTTTGATAATAAATTGCTTTACCTAACCACTAACCATGAGTGAAAGAAAAGTTTTTGTGTTATCATTCATATTCTCTGAAAAATGGCCAAGAAATCATAAATTCTGCCAGGGTATGTAAACTTATGAGCACAACTGTATGTGCTGTGTCTGCAAATAGTGCAAAAACGAACAGGCTTTCTGGTGGCAAAGTAAAGTGCTGGAAAAAAATCCAAGTAGAGCGTACACCTAAACAAAAGTGAGTGATATAAAAGTGATATAAAACTCATGTAACCCCACTTCAAAAAAACAGAAATATCCCTAAGTGAGGTCCACACTACCAGATAATGGGGTCCAGTATTGCCTGATTATCCCCCCTTTATGACAAAAACCAGCAAAATCCCAATCTTCCAACAGCTCTGAAGATGCTCTTGTCAGGTTATCCTGTGGTCTGAGGTGTTAGGAGTGATTGTACTTCCTCAATCTGCCGAAAGCCAACAAATTTGAAATCATAATTATAAAACATGACATTTGTTAGAAAGAAAATAATGTGTGACCACAAGATATTAACTCTTGGCCATGAGATAATTATCCCTTGATGGTAATGAATAGCCACAAATCAATATCTTGTGGTCATGCATTGTTTTGTTTGTGAAATGTCACTGGAAGGGCTCCAACTTCAGCAGAAATAAACTATCTCTGATGAACTGATAGCTAGAATTTAATTACCTCGTTATTATTAACATTTATTAACATTTTCAACTCATGGAAATGATTTAATTATCTCATGCATTACAATCCCATGGCCATAGATCGCTATGTCGTGGCGAGAGGACAATTATCTCATGGTCACATCTTTGTTTCCCCTCAAATGTCATCCTGTAGTCCACCATGTTTGTTTTCTCTGAGACTACCAGCAAGATCTGCAGTTTTTAAAACCGGGACTCTGCTTGTTGGTGAGCTGTTAGTGTCCGGAGAATCCTCAGGATAACCTGGGAGGATCGACGGCCCAACGCCAGCGTCCTGGAGGAGGCTGGCATCTCCACCATCACTGCCATCATCGCCCAACATCAGCTCAGATGGACTGGACACGTAATTTGGATGCCTGAATCTCGCCTTCCCAAACAAGTTGTTAAAGGAAAGCATGCCCCAGGAGGCCAAAAGAAAAAGGTACAAGGATAACATCTAAGCAAACCTCAAGAAGTGCCACATAGGCCTTCAGACCTGGGAGGCCACAGCATCAAACAGGGCAGCCTGGAGACAACTTGTCCGAGATGGAGCTGCGCAGTATAATGCCGATCTCCACAGTGGAGACAAGTGAAGACAAGTGAAGACAAGCGCAGACGTAGAAAGGAGATCACTTCCACCAAGAAGGTCCCACCGAAACCCACAATTGCCACTGCCCACCCATGTCCACACTGCCCCAAAATATGCGAGTCCAGGATCGGCCTATTCGCCCACCTGAAGACCCACAAGGACCAAGAAGGAGGACAGACATACTCGACCCTGAGTGTCCGCCGATGAGTGCGTGGGGTGGTGTGATGGCAACCCCCACACTTTAAGAACCCGACTATCAATCCGTCATTGTTCATCATCAGATGAGAAAGTGAGGAAATCTCAAATTTTCCACTTACAGTGGGGCAAAAAAGTATTTAGTCAGCCACTGATTTTGCAAGTTCTCCCACTTAGAAAGATGAGAGAGGTTTGTAATTTTCATCAGAGGTACATTTCAACTATGAGAGACAAAATGAGAAAAAAAAAATCCAGGAAATCACATTGTAGGATTTTTAAAGAATTTAGTTGTCAATTATGGTGGAAAATAAGTATTTGGTCACCCACAAACAAGCAAGATTTCTGGCTCTCACAGACCTGTAACTTCTTCTTTAAGAAGCTCTTCTGTCCTCCACTCGTTACCTGTATTAATGGCTCCTGTTTGAACTGGTTATCTGAATAAAAGACACCTGTCCACAGCCTCAAACAGTCACACTCCAAACTCAACCATGGCCAAGACCAAAGAGCTGTCGAAGGACACCAGGAAGAAAATTGTGGACCTGCACCAGGCTGGGAAGAGTGAATCTACAATAGGCAAGCAGGTTGGTGTGAATAAATCAACTGTGGGAGCAAAAAAAGACATACAAGACCATTGATAATCTCCCTCGATCTGGGGCTCCATGCGAGATCTCATCCCGTGGGGTCAAAATGATCATGAGAACGGTGAGCAAAAATCCCAGAACTACACGGAGAGACCTGATGAATGACCTGCAGAGAGCTGGGACCAAAGTAACAAAGGCTACCATCAGTAACACACTACGCCGAGAGGGACTCAAATCCTGCAGCGCCAGGCGTGTCCCCCCTGCTTAAGCCAGTACATGTCCAGGCCCGTCTGAAGTTTGCCAGAGAGCATATGGATGATCCAGAAGAGGATTGGGAGAATATCATGTGGTCAGATGAAACCAAAATAGAACTTTTTGGTAAAAACTCAACTCGTCGTGTTTGGAGGAAGAAGAATGCTGAGTTGCATCCCAAGAACACCATACCTACTGTGAAGCATGGGGGTGGAAACCTCATGCTTTGGGGCTGTTTTTCTGCAAAGGGGACAGGACGACTGATCCGTGTTAAAGGTGACACATCATGCAAAATGGACTTTTTAATGGTTCTCTACCTGAAATATGTGTCCCTGTCTACAAACCCCCCGAGAATGAAAAGAATCCATTCTGCCCCTGTTCTGATTTCTCCACCTTTCTGTAAATGTGTGTGAAACGAGCCGTTTCAGACTTCCGTGTTTTTGTTACGTAACAACAATATCCGGTCTGTCACGGAGTCAGAGCTCGGAGCTTGTTCAGCCCATAGACTGTATAAAATACAACTCAACCCCTCCTCTGTTTTTCATTACCTGCACAAATGTGTGCTAACAAGGAGCTTAGGAGGGAGGCATGCTAGTTGTAGGCTGTCTTAATAAACACAAAGGTCGGTTTTACTCCCCACGTCTGCAGATTTGAAGATCTAGTGGATGTTTTTTATTTGTCATGGATAAGTGCTAGCGCTAATTAGCATAGCCAAACAGCTACATGTTCATAGCTGTAGCTGTAGCTGTGTACCAAGACACACGTCTACATACTGACAAATAAAACAACAAGAAACACTAAATCTGTGACCAATCCTTCAGAAAGGTCCTGCTGCAGGCGTCTCTCCGTCAGGATCAGATTCTGGATCAGATTCAGAGGGTTGAAGTAACGTGATCTCTGAGCAGCCGTGTATATTCAGCCAACATGTAAACATTAGATCAACGTGCTGGACGGCCGAGGCACATCCACTTCCTGAGGGGGCGTGGTCAGAGAGAAAACAGAGTGTTCTGAGGAGGACTGAAGAAGAGGACTTTTCAGGCAGACCAAAATCTGATTTCAAAGTGTTTTTTTGAGCATAAACTTTAAAGACATGTTTTGGGGACCTCTTAGACCAATATATATTGATGAAAAAAAGCATGATTTGTCACCTTTAAGGGAAGAATGAACGGGGCCATGTATCGGGAGATTTTAAGCCAATCCCATCAGTGACAGCATTGAAGATGGAACGTGGCTCGGTCTTCCAGCATGACAATGATCCCAAACACACCGCTCGGGCAACGAAGGAGTGGCTCCGTTAAAAGCGTTTCAAGGTCCTGGAGTGGCCTAGCCAGTCTCCAGACCTCAACCCCATAGAAAATTTGTGGAGGGAGTTGAAAGTCCGTGTTGCCCAGCGACAGCCCCAAAACACCCCTGCTCTAGAGGATATCTGCATGGAGGAATGGGCCAAAATACCAGCTACAGTGTGTGCAAACCTGGTGAAACAAAACATGTATTCTTCCAAATGTCCTTTTTTTTTAAATAGATGCATCTAAATGCAATCCAGAAATCCATCTTTATGAAACCTGGTTGAAAAATCCTGATGTATGCAAAGGCATCTAATTGTCAGAATTAGCAGTTGAGTAGTTTGGTTTATCGTCGGCTGCTTCGCCTCAGTGGAGACAGACAGAGATGCCAAAATGCATCTGGGCGAACAGGCTGTTTGGTGACGCCTTCAGTGGGCTATAAACTGTCTGTTCCGAAATCAAAACACCCTCAGCTGCTCGCAGGATCCCATTTAGTTTTGAAATGCTTCTAAATACCCTTCAGACAGCCACCCTCATCAATCTGATGCCATAATCCATCATTATGAATTCAGAGTGGGAGGCTTTGATTCAAGGAAATAGCTCCCTTTGTCTCCTGATGAAAAATAACTGGATGGCTGTGACTTGCATACAGCCGATGACTGATGGTTTGGAGTGTAGAACAAAGCAGCGGGAACAGTATTACTCACATTTTTAACTCTCATGAACGCACTGCCTGATGGGAGGGCGGCTCCCCTCGCTGCTTCAGGGGTTCATGTCGTACAGATTTGAGCTGGTGTATGTCCACGGGGTACTTCTCCTACGAACACCTCTTGCTTTTTAATGCTACAGGGCCACTCTGTTCTGCTGGACGTGCTGAGCTCTACATGTTTTTAATGCTCAGGATCCAGGAATGAAAATTTAAAGTGTAATATATATTTTGAAGTATTTCTTCAAGCTACAGAGAAAGAAACAGGGACAGGGTTTTAATGTGTTCTGAACAAGGTGGAGAATAAAATGCAGGCTGTGGAAAATACTCACTTCTTCAGGGCGCTGCTTTTTAAAGTGGGTCTCAGAGCTTATAAGACCTTGTATGAACTGATAAGACCTCATAGGAGGGGACATTTTGATGATTGTAGTCTGGTTAAACTCCAGGTGAGCGGAGATTGAGTCACTGGTTACAGAGCTCTTCTCTGATTGGTCCAGGACAGGAGGTAACAGGGTATATAAGGTGCAGACAAACAGCAGACAGTGTTGTGAGTCCAATCTCTTTCTTTCCAAGATGATCCAATTGGATTGAAACCTTCTTCATAATATTAATAATACATTTTATTTAGAAGCGCCTTTCAAAACACTCAAGGTCGCTTTACAGACAGATTAAAACACAATAAATAAAACAACACGATATAATAAATAAAAACAACAAGCAAAGTAACACCAAGTTAAAAATGAAGCAGTGGAAATGAAGCAGGGAATGCAGTTTGAAACAGATGGGTTTTGAGTTTTTGATTTGAAGAGGGGTAGTGAGTCAGAGTTTCGGATGTCTGGTGGGAGTGAGTTCCAGAGTTGGGGAGCAGAGTGACTGAAAGCTCTGCTACCCATGGTGCTGAGACGGGCAGGGGGGCACAGAGAGGTGGAGAGAGGAGGAAGACCTGAGGGAGTGAGAGGTGGTGACGATGTGGAGGAGATCAGACAGATACGGGGGGGTAGAGGTTGAGGATGGCCTTGAATGTGTACAGGAGGATTGAGTTTGACCGGTAGCCAGTGGAGCTGCTGGAGGACAGGGGTGATGTGGTGAAAGGAGGGGGTTCTGGTGATGATGCGGGCTGCTGATCACCAGGTTTCTTGGCTGCAATCTGATGCAGGGACAAATCATTCAAATACATGTCTTTGACTTGATTCCCACGTGCTTGTGTTTCCTACTTTTGGAAAGTTCCCCTTCCTTCATATTAAGTCACTTTGCTGATCCTGGACTTGTTGTTTTTTCCCTTTCACCTGGGTAAGAGGTCTGAGTCTTGCAAGGTTGAAGATGCTGAGCACAGTTTGCAGGAAAAACAAAGTAAAACCTCCATTTATAACTTTGAAACCAAGCCAACGATCGCTTTGTATGACATCTTTACTGATCCAGGGTGCACTCAGAACTTCTTTACGCCCCATAGTAACTTCCAAAATGTATTTGTGTCTTTCTATTGCAAACACCCTGAATAAACTCTTTGATATATCTGAACCCTACTTGTCCATCTTCTCTTTTCTGCCTGCCATGCACGAGTACGACAAGACCAATTAATCAATTAGACTATTTGTAAAGCACTTTTCATACAATGATATTGCAACACAAAGTGCTGTACATAAAATAATAATGGTAGTTATAAATTAGAATAAATTAAAAATACAAGAAAGACCCCCCCACCCAACAATCCAAATGCAAGGTTGAGAACATGATATATAATAAATATAAATTAAAGGAAATATAATAAAATAAAATCAATTAAATTAAATTAAATTAAATCAATTAAAAAATAATAAATAAACAAATAAATACATTTTAATTAATATGATATAATATAAAAAATAAAGAAGTTGCTGATAAACTGAGGAAAAACTGTTATGGTCCTGATTTGTTGTGTGATTTGCCCTAACCCTCTCTCTCTCTGCCTGCAGGTTGCATGGGTAGGGGCGGGGCCGGTCTCCTCAGCAGTGAGGCTCATCAGGCACACCTGTCCCTGATCTGCTCATCAGCACTGGCTTCTTAAGCCACCACCAAACACTCCTCCAGTGCCAGATTATTCCTCTAGCCGCATGCTCCATGTCCCGTTGTAGCCTTGCTCCTGAGGAGATTCAAGCCACGCTTTTCTGTTTACTTATCTCGAGTTGTTTCCAGAGGATTGATTCCTAGTTTTTGTTTGTGAGTTTTTTGATAGAACCTTTTTCCCCTTTTGGGTGATTTTGTGTTACTCCTAGTTTTGTACTTTTTCTCAGCTGTTTTTACCCGCAAGGCGCTTTTTGTTGAACCTTGGTTTTTGCTTAATAAATACTTTTTCCCTGTACTCTGCATTTGGGTCCTAGTCCTTTGCTCAAGCCATAACAAAAACTGTCATAATATCTTCATCAGGAAAACCTGGAGGTAAAATAAGATGTAAAAACTCAAGATGGGATATTAAGCTCACCAAAATAAATTAATTATTAAAAGAATAAAACACTTAAATATTAAACCAGTAAAAGAAATATGATACTATCCTAAAAATAAATATAGCAAAATAAACAGAATAAAATATTAAAATGCTGAAAAGTAATCCATAAAAATCATAAGATGATAAGCTTGAATAAATAACAAAATAAATAAATGAAATAATCCACATTAAATTAATAAATTCAAATTAAAAGTTGAACTGAATAAATTATATATATATATTTGTTTATAATAATGAAAATAAGACAGTATATGACTTTAAAATTGACTGAAATTGAAACTACATAATAAGCAAATAAGTTGGAATAAGACTCAGTTTAAAGGTGACATATCATGCAAAATTGACTTTTTAATGGTTCTCTACCTGAAATATGTGTCCCTGTCTACAAACCCCCCGAGAATGAAAAAAATCCATTCTGCCCCTGTTCTGATTTCTACACCTTTCTGTAAATGTGTGCTGAAACCAGCCATTTCAGACTTCCGTGTTTTTGTTACGTAACAACAATATCCGGTCTGTCACGGAGTCAGAGCTCGGAGCTTGTTCAGCCCATAGACTGTATAAAATAATACTGAATCCCTCCCCCGTTTTTTATTACCTGCACAAATGTGTGCTAACAAGGAGCTTAGGAGGGAGGCATGCTAGTTGTAGGCTGTCTTAATAAACACAAAGGTCGGTTTTACTCCCCACGTCTGCAGATTTGAAGATCTAGTGGATGATTTTTATTTGTCATGGATAAGTGCTAGCGCTAATTAGCATAGCCACATAGCTATATGTTCATAGCTGTAGCTGTAGCTGTAGCTGTGTACCAAGACACACGTCGACATACTGACAAATAAAACAACAAGAAACACTAAATCTGTGACCAATCCTTCATAAAAGGTCCTGCTGCCTTTCTGGCAGAGGTCGGTTTTACTCCCCACGTCTGCAGATTTGAAGATCTAGTGGATGATTTTTATTTATCATGGATAAGTGCTAGCGCTAGTTAGCATAGCTACATAGCTACATGTTCGTAGCTGTGTACCAAGACACACGTCTACATACTGATAAATAAAACAACAAGAAACACTAAATCTGTGACCAATCCTTCAGAAAGGTCCTGCTACAGGCGCCTCTCCGTCAGGATCAGATTCTGGATCAGATTCAGAGGGTTGAAGTAACGTGATCTCTGAGCAGCCGTGTATATTCAGCCAACATGTAAACATTAGATCAACGTGCTGGAGTGCCGAGGCACATCCACTTCCTGAGGGGGCGTGGTCAGAGAGAAAACAGAGTGTTCTGATGAGGAATGAAGAAGAGGACTTTTCAGGCATGCCAAAATCTGATTTCAAAGTGTTTTTTTGAGCATAAACTTTAAAGACATGTTTTGGGGACCTCTTAGACCAATATATATTGATGAAAAAAGCGTGATATGTCCCCTTTAAAGCGAGACCAAAAAGGTTAATGTGCTCCTTACAGCCTTTCAAATGTGTCAGCACAACACTGAAAATGGAAAGTGATAAATATTCATGTTATTCTGAGTACAATGCAGGATTTTAAAAGCTTACAACAAACAACAGCCATTACTGTAGCATGACATCATAATCAGAGACAGCTGATGGATGTCAATGCACGACTCAATCTCAATCAACCGTGGAAACAAATACTCTTCATCTGAAAGAAAGTATGCAGCAGCGACAAATAATTGAGCCCAGATATATTTTTTCTTTGGGCAATTAATGAAGGCAAGGTGTAGCTCCTAAAACAGCTTGTAATTCTGTGGAAACCACTTTTTAAAACATGCTTGGTCACATTCACAAGTCCTCAGGAGGTTTCAAAGAAAAAGGAACTGTAAGGAAATCACAGAAATAAGAAGTCCAACTTTCAGCACCAAACACAGCATCCTTATTTATTCTCTTTCTTTTATAAATGATGAATAAACTGGAGATGTGAAAAGAGAAGAAGCAAGGCACTGTGAGGGAGAATCTTCCAAATAAGCTTAGGAAAACATGTTACCCTAAAATATAAAAAGTGAAAGTGGACATTTATATTAAACAAATGAAGAGGGAACAGAACGCTCTTAATAGATTCCCATGGTGGCATTATAACTCGTGTCAGCATTCAAACACTGGCATGATTGTAATTATCTAATCAAGTGTCCTCTCGTCTGGCTAGCATCCTTAACAAGCTCTCTCCATTGCTAATCAGCTAATTACAAAACTATTATAATCAGACCAACCCGGGCTTACTGCAGATGAGACGCTCTATCAGCACAGTAAACAGAAGATGATGGAAGGGATGAGGGAGGTGCAGGAGAGCATCAGCCAGTTCAAGGAACGGGGAGAGATGAGGGGGAGAGATGGAGGGGAAGCTTTTGAACTGATTGGACACTTTAATCCATTCATGGAAACTTTACACACAGGCACACGGGCGTCATAGGAGGAGGGGAAGTGGGACTGGCGATGACATAAAAATAGAGTTGGAAGTGTTAATGGTTGAATAAATGAGCATCATTCTGAACTCTATCTGGAAACATGTGGAGGCCCGTCTCACCCATATGTATAAAAGTAAGGTCAGCCATGCAGCGGGATTTATCTTTACAACGTCAATTGGCCAAGTGAAGCAATATGTTCAGTTTTTTCAAGGTTTTTTGCCTCTGAAGCAAAATTGTTACATTTTTTTTTTCATTGAAAGCGAATTTCTTTTTTTTTCAAGCTTTTTTGTCTATATTGAAAAGCAAAATTTTAACTTTTTTCAAAAAAAAATTTTTTCATTGGAAGTTTTGTTTTTTTCATATTTTTTTGTTTTCATGGGAAACAAAATTTTCAGTTTTTTATTATTATTATTATTATTATTATTTTTAATCAGGAGAAAAAAATTCACTATTTCGTTTATTTTTTAAAATTTTTATCAGAATGAACATTTTCAGTTATTATGTTATTTTTCCTTTTTTTAATTGAAAGCAAACATTTCGTTTTTTCATTTTTTTTCATTGTTTTTAACAAGAAGAAAAAAAATTTAATAAAAAAAAAAATTAATTAGAAGGAAAAATTTCACTTTTTTCATTTTGTTTTTTTATCGGAAGCAAAGATTTAATGTTTTCATATTTTTTGTCTTCATTGGAATTAAAATTTTCAGTCTTTCAGGGTTTTTTTTTCTTCATTTTTTTTAAATTAGTAGAAAAAAAAATCACTTTTTTTTTGTTTATTTTTTAATTTTCTATCAGAAGGAACATTTTCAGTTTTATGTTCTTTTTCATTTTTTTAATCGAAAGCAAACATTTAATTTTTTCATTTTTTTTCATTGTTTTTAACAAGAATAAAAAAAATTATTTAAAAGAAAAAAAATTTATTGGAAGGAAAAATTTCACTGTTTTCATTTTGATTTTTTTATCAGAAGCAAAGATTTCAGGTTTTCCATATTTTTTTGCTTTCATGGGAATCAAAATTTAATTTTTTTTCTTTTTTTAATTGGATGCAAAAATTTCAGTTTTTAATTTTTTTAATTAGGAGGGAAAAAAATCATTTTTTTTGTCTATTTATTTATATTTAATCAGAAGGAACATTTTCAGTTTTTGGTTTGTTTTTGTTTGTGGTTGTAGAAATTTGGCTTGAGCTCTGGTGGTGGGACCTGATGCAATATGTTTTCCTGTGGACGTCCCTGTCTGCATAAGGCGCCTGCAGTTTGGTCTACTGTTTTTACACCTCTCACTTCTAACTATTAAAAAAGCAGCTGAGATTTTAACTATCTTGGCCTTTTGACAACATTGTGTTCCATCAAAATCACACACACATGAACCTAATACATGGTTAGTGGCTGATATTGTAGAAGTTTGGCGAAAATCAGGCGTCAAAACAACGTCTTCAGTCTATGTGTCATTTTTATAGACATGTTTCATGTGCAAAACTCATAAAAGGCTAAATGTCTTTTAGCTTACTTGACTAGAAGTGAGAATGTTTTGGTAAATAACATAACTTTGAAAATGTCTTCCCCTCCTTATTTGATTTTCACCAGCTTGTTATTGAATCATCCCGCTGTGTGTGCTCATGTAACAGAGATAGGAAGAACCCAAAACATCTTAAAAAAGTAAACACACTTTGATTTCTTTGAATTAAAGCACACTGTATGAGTGAACGTATCGACTCTGCACACTCACAACCTAAACGTGGATGTCCCAGTGTCTTCTTTCATCTCCCATGGGTGCTCCCTGAGGTTAATTGTCCGAGTCAGAAACATCAAATTCTCCCGTCCTCACACTAATAGGTCAATTTTTCAATTTCCTTCCTAATTGGTGAGGTCAGGACAACATGGTGTGGAAGTGATTCCACATCAGTTCCTGTGGGGCTTCACAGAGATCAAAGAATCGGCTGTGGGTGCTGCTGGCTTTTCATCTCTCAGGCCAGTGTGTCAGCCTGTGTGTGTATATATGTGTGTGTGTGTATGTTTATGTTTGATGTGGACTTGTAAAGATATACCCCAGATCATATTACAGGAATCTGGGTCAATGCATCACAATAAAGAGAACACATCAGCAGGAAATACAGAGTGAGGACGTTATTGTTATTAAAAGTGAAGCTTAAAAGGAAAATAAAGGCGTCATCAAATCTGGATTATTCAAGTTTTTTTTGCCTCTGAAGCAAAATTTTCCAGTTTTTTTTTTCCATTGGAAGCAAAATTCTTCTTTTTTTGCTGCTTTATGATATCTAAGCACAAATATACATTTTTGCAAAGTATGCAGTTTGCTGCTTTTTGAAAATGTTGCTCGACTAGCATATAGCTTTTATCTCCTTTTTGTGAATTTAATTGTTTTTGTGCATAAAAAGATCAACTTGTAGCACATAAAGAGGCTACAGTCCTCGTTGCAGAGGTTGCAGGTTCGACTCCCAGCCACGACCATTTGCTGCAACATAACGCTCTTGTATGAGTATGAGGGTTCACTTACTCTGCACTAATGTTCATATGATGTTGCTTTTTTACTGCCACATTGGTATCTTATTAGGGGGCGGCAGAAGCTCAGTCCATAGGGACTTGGCTTGGGAACCGAAGGGTCATCGGTTAGAGTCCCAGTATGTGGACTGGTGGCTGGAGAGGTGCTGGTTCACTTGCCTGGGCACTGCTGAGGTGCCCTTGAGCACCAAACCCCCAACTGCTCGGGGTGCCCTGGTTGATGGCAGCATCCTCACTCTGACATCTCTCCCTAAGTGCATGTGTGTGCATGACTGTATGTATATACTGTGTGTTGTAGCATGTCCAAAAATAGCAAGAGTGAAAATTGAATTTCCCCCCTGGGGATTAATAAAGTACCTTTCTTTCTTTCTATTGTTTTTTATTGTATCATTGGTATTGTCGTGTCATTCGTATGCCTCAGTGACATGGTTTCTTATCTTGACAGTGGGCATGTTATTGGATGTTGGTAAGTTGAATGAATGTATTGTTTGTGAGAAGCACTGCACTTATGTCCATGACAAATTTCCCCATGGGGACAATAAAGTTTATCTTATCTTATCTTATGTCTTACCCAAGCGGCAACCTCCGGTCTCAAAATATGAGCCCAATGCGGTAGTGTTAAAAACTGCAGTTCATCGAGTGTCCACTTGAGGCTGGCTCTGGAAGTACCGAAAAACCACATACACACCAATTCAAAGAAGCCGATCTTTACAGCAAAAATAAACATGTTTACAGCCTGGTTCAAAAAACAAGTGTAGTCTGGATAGCTCATTTCTCTATCGGCACACACTGTACGGGGGGGTGAATTTTTACATCACACAGTCATTTCAAAGATATTGAGATTACAAGTCTTCCAATGAGAGGCACAGCTGACTTGATTGACAGGCGGGAACACTGCAGCTGTTGGCTAGGAGGCTCAAAGCCCGCCTCTTTACCTCACACTGGCTCGACAGCAGCAATATGGGCGGACAGGATACAGGAGAGCAAGACTGAACTAAGTGGGGAAGAAGGCCAGCTCAGCTCAGTCCTGGACCCTGTGGAGTCAGTGGCTGACAGGAGAATCATGGCCAATCTGTCGCCTTTGATGAGCATTTCTTTTCTATATATATTCTTGTTGAAATTCTTGACGGTTGCTCCGTCGTTAAGTGCATTGTTTTTGGCACCTAATGAGGACTGCACCTTTCAGTTTTGTTGTACTTGTTGCAATGACAATAAAGGCATTCTATTCTAATGGGGGCCCCTGCCGACGATTGGCCTCAAACCAGCGCTTCAGAGACATATGGGTGACGTCACGGATACTACGTCCATTATTTATACAGTCTATGGTCTTCCACCGATCTCTGCTCCCCATGTTTCCCATCTCTCTTCAGCTGTCCTATCACATAAAGGCAAAAAAAGCCCAAAAATATAACAAAAACAAAATGTGCAAATGCAACACAGATGTTGTTTCTTCTGCAGGACAGTCTGACTTTAAGGTGCTTTTAACCCTACGTGTGCATTTTGTCTTTCCTCATTTGCACAGGTTTAGGAGTGCAAAAGCAGCACAATCCTTTTGTTAAACAGGCTCTCTGTCTTATATTGTGTTTGCACAGACACAAAAAAGTACCAGCACACCTCCACAAAGCTGCAGGAAAGATGTCAAATGTGAACACACACTCTACTGAAACTCAAAACTTTGCAGGAAGACAACCCACACACCTATCTGCATACGCTCTGTTCTTCCTCACAACTCATTGTTTTGTCTCCTTTTTACCCGACATTAGCATTCGCCTGGCATCCACACCGTGTTTACATCTGATAGAGCTGGATTACATTCAGGCAAAAACCAGGAATTAAAATGCAGCCCTGCTCTACCCCTTACAATCCGTCTGCTCCTTTCCTCACCAAAACACACATTGCCATGCATGCTGCTTCTCCTCTTGGCAGTAAACACTTCCTCAGCCTGCACTCGTGCCTAAAGCAGCTTGGCTGTTCGGTTGCTCGCCTCTGAATAATTGCGACGGCAGTAATGCTCCTTTGATTGCAGTTGTTTACTGTTTTGCAGCTTAGAAAGTTGTGCAACAGGCACTCCTTTCTGCTGCATCAGTGTTGGCATTTCATGGTAGACATTTCAACTTGCAGGAGGAGGTGATTGTGGTTTTATAAAAGCAGTGACAGGAGTGATAAACTCTTCTTTTTTTTTTTACCTATAGAGTTCTTTGATAACCACACTCCCTCAGAAACTAGCAGGTACACGACACGGTCCCCTGATACAGGATACAAGAAGTGTTTGCCTGGAGCGACAGAAGAGGAGGAAGTGAGGGGAAGCTGTGGATGAATTCAGTGATAATGAAAAATGTGTAAAACTGGCAGCATCTCAGGGTCTCAACGGAGTGTATATGACAAACATGAACACACGAATACTTCATACAGAGAGATCTAACACAGAAACCAGACCAACAGAAACATACCGTCTCAACTCTCCATCCTCTGTTCAGTTAGTTGCTCTTTTACACTGGACAAAATGCCCCTCAAAAAACAAGAAAAAAAAGGTATTTGAAGGTACTTTCACCTTGAAATAAGTAAGCAAATCTGCTAAAAGAACAAGTGAAAATTTGCTTGGTAAGATTTCTTAAAATAAGATGTAATATTTATAAAACTGTGGTCTTAAAATTAGCAGGGAAAACTTATTTTAAGTAATATTTGACCAGTATTTTAAAGCTTAGTGTCTCAGAATAAGAAAGGAATGCTAACAATTAATATTTTTTCACTTAAAAAAGTATTTTTGCACTAACACATTTCATGTCAACTTCTTCATCTGAGATATATTCACCTTAATTTGAGTTGTATTATTTAGAGATATAATGTCTTCTCATAGTGAGCTGGATATACTAATATTCAGTCATGTTGTTTTTTAGGATAAGACAGCTCTGCTCTAAAGGAGGTGTTTCATTGTGTGCATGGAGTTTGAGGAGGAAGATTTTTATCTGATTTAAAGAAACAGTGCCTGAAAACTGAAACCCACCCTTAAAAACAACAACTTCTCTTTCTTTCTTTCTTTCTTTCTTTCTTTCTTTCTTTCTTTCTTTCTTTCTTTCTTTCTTTCTTTAATTCCTTCTTTCTTTCCTTTTCCTTTCATTCCTTCTTTATTTCTTTCTTTCCCTTTTCCTTTCATTCCTTTCTGCTTTCTTTCTTTCTTTCTTTAATTCCTTCTTTCTTTCCTTTTCCTTTCATTCCTACTTTATTTCCTTCTTTCCCTTTTCCTTTCATTCCTTTCTGCTTTCTTTTATTCCTTCTTTCTTTTTTGCTTTTTCCTTTCTTTCTTTCCCTTTTCCTTTCACTCCTTTCTGCTTTCTTTCTTTCTTTCTTTAATTCCTTCTTTCTTTCCTTTTCCTTTCATTCCTTCTTTCTTTCTTTCCTTTTTCCTTTCGTTCTTTCTTTCTTTCCTTTTTCCTTTCATTCATTCATTTCTGCTTTCTTTCTTTAATTCCTTCTTTCTTTCTTTCCTTTTTCCTTTCATTTCTTTCTGCTTTCTTTCTTCCCTTCTTTCTTTCCTTTTCCTTTCATTCCTTTCTGCTTTCTTTCTTTCTTTCTTTCTTTCTTTCTTTCCTTTTCCTTTCATTCCTTCTTTATTTATTTATTTCCTTTTTCCTTTCATTTCTTTCTGCTTTCTTTTATTCCTTCTTTCTTTTTTTGCTTTTTCCTTTCATTCTTTCTTTCTTTCCTTTTTCCTTTCACTCCTTTCTGCTTTCTTTCTTTAATTCCTTCTTTCTTTCCTTTTAGTCCCTTTTCCTTTCATTCCTTTCATTCCTTTCTTCTTTCTTTCTTTCTTTCTTTCTTTCTATCTTTCATCAATGGAGCTGTTTTCTGATAGATTCTCCAATAAAAGTCATTTCCTTAAATCAAGTAAAGTGTTTGTCTTAAATCAAAATGATCCGTCTTCTACAAATAAGATCTCAGCTTGAAAAATGTCTGAAATGTTAAATAAACCTTGTTTCTTCTAAATTAAAACTCAAAACAAGATCATTTAAGATTGTTTGACTTAACAAGATATTTAAGATGTCTTAAAACAAGTCCCTCTATCTTCCTCAAATGTTACTTGTTAAGTAAATGTATCTTAAATCAAGTGGGAGAAGACATTTAGACTAAACTGTGAGGAACGTTGGATGTTCATCAAGCTAGCAAGCATAATTTTCACACCATTGTTACAGAAAATTTCAAGTGACTTTGAGTGGCAGCAAGTTCAATTTTTATTCATTTAGTGAAACCAATTTGTAGGCAGATTGGAAAACGCCGCCGGTTACTGCGTGGGTATGTGTTTGGCAGCATGTATGGTGCCATAATGTTGGTGATAATTTGTCTTCCAAAATGAAAGGATCTGCCATCTTTGTTTCCAGTAAGTTTTACAACACTGCTCATAAAACAGTAAGCACACAGTGTACCAGAAGAGTTTGAATGGGGATGCAGCAAAAGGAGGGTAAACAAACAACAACATGAGAAAGACAAAGGAGCTGATTTCACCAAACTCTGAGTATCAACTGAACTGATACTGAAGGGTTAACAACTTCTAGAGTTGCCAAGATACAATCATTTTAATCTTCCATGCAATACTGCTAAAAATGAAATGATATCTGCAGCTAAAGTGAGGAAAAGCTGAACTCCTGGATGCACAGATTGGTTGATTTCTGCACACAGTGAACAGAAAAAGTCTAACATGTGACACTGCCTCTGCATTATCATTCGTATTCCACAGGAGGTGTGTGTCTCTGCAGAGAGTGCGCTCTGTGTCTCTATGTTCTAATTTTCTCACTAATGTAGTCATTTTATGGATGTCAATCATTGTGCAGAGCCGTGAAGCTCCCTGATGGCAGTCCACAAGTCAGGACTGAGAGCAGAGAACGGGTATGTCGCCTCCTTTCTTTATGTTTCCTACATGCAACAGACACAAACCTAACATGTGAGTCTTTATGAGATGCTAGAAGAACCAACAAATGTTGGCAATAGCTGACCTGTGAATGATAGAAGTTGGGAGCCCACCGTGAATGCGTCTCTTCTGGTGTAACGGTTTTAAGTGACCCTGACATAAAAAATAAAATACAAGGACTGGATTTCCTTTTTTCTTGTGCTTTGTAAAACTTTGAGGATTTAAAAAAAGAACAGCTTTGTCTGCAACCACACGGTCACATTTCACTGAACATGCTGGTTCTTCAAATGAGCTGAAAACACAAACAGGAATTTCACATTTCATCCTCTGAACTGTTTGTCCTGAAAAAGTCGATGCACAGAACTACATCCTGGATAGGGGTGGGAATTGATCAATCCAATTCCTTATCAGTTCTCCTGACGATTCCTGAGTATTTTTATGAGGGGGAAAAAAACTAGTTCAACACAGTCTTCAGCACCAAAAGGAACCATTTTATTTTTTCCAAATGTATGTTCTGCACAAGACTGAACATGAACATTTTCAACTTGAACGGAAACGTCTAAAGTACACCGACATAGCAGCCGAGGCAGAACAACGTAACTGGCGTGCCTAAGTGCTTCCGGTCGAGGGTTGGATGTAGAGGGTTTGTGGCCACATCTACTTCCAAGCTCCTCAAGGGAATAGAATTGCGAGGACAGACCTACCGACAAGCCATCAGGTCAATGTCGGAAGCTGCCGAACAAAGCAGCAGATGGCTATGGATCAAGAGAAAGGACCCCATCTGGGCTGCAAAATGAACAGGGGGGTAAAAGCAGAGGGGGGCACACCTGGGATGCCAGGTGTCGCCGTTGAGCCCTGTGGAGGTGCCGTGGGCCTATCAATGAAACCCCAATGAAGGAGGGTGCCCACCTGAAGACCCCAATGAAGCATTTACCCCCACCCACTCAACACCAGTGCTGATTAATCTGTAAGGGATTGTAATATCAAGTCCTATGAGCTCAACTGAACATGCTGAACAATAGGTTGACCTCATTCTCGGCCGCCAGAGTCCAGACGTGGGCCCTCGAGCCTGGACGAAAATACTTTTGGAGAGGTAAAACGCTTTTACTCCAAGGGTCATAGCATAGGTATTTTACCCGCTCTCGGTGCCTCATTTTCGGACGCGTGAGTACAGACGTGGCCCCTGGAGCCTGGAGGAAAATACTTTGAATTTGGAGAGGTAAAACGCTTTTACTCCAAGGGTCATAGCATAGGTATTGTACCCGCTCTCAGTGCCTCATTTTCGGACGCGTGAGTCTGGATGTGGGCCCTCGAGCCTGGAGGGAAATACTTTGAATTTGGAGAGGTAAAACGCTTTTACTCCAAGGGTCATAGCATAGGTATTTTACCCGCTCTCGGTGCCTCATTTTCGGACGCGTGAGTCTGGACGTGGCCCCTGGAGCCTAGAGGAAAATACTTTGAATTTGGGGAGGTAAAACACTTCTACTCCAAGGGTCATAGCATAGGTATTTTACCCGCTCTCGGTGCCTCATTTTCGGCCGCGTGTGTCTGGACGTGGCCCCTGGAGCCTGGAGGAAAATACTTTGAATTTGGAGAGGTAAAACGCTTTTACTCCAAGGGTCATAGCATAGGTATTTTACCCGCTCTCTGTGCCTCATTTTCGGACGCGTGAGTCCGGACGTGGGCCCTCGAGCCTGGAGGAAAATACTTTGAATTTGGAGAGGTAAAACGCTTTTACTCCAAGGGTCATCGCATAGGTATTTTACCCGCTCTCGGTGCCTCATTTTCGGACACGTGAGTCCGGACGTGGCCCCTGGAGCCTGGAGGAAAATACTTTGAATTTGGAGAGGTAAAACGCTTTTACTCCAAGGGTCATAGCATAGGTATTTTACCCGCTCTCGGTGCCTCATTTTCGGACGTGTGAGACCGGACGAGGCCCCTTGAGCCTGGAGGAAAATACTTTGAATTTGGAGAGGTAAAACGCTTTTACTCCAAGGGTCATAGCATAGGTATGGTTCCCGCTCTCGGTGCCTCATTTTCGGACGCGTGAGTACAGACGTGGGCCCTCGAGCCTGGAGGAAAATACTTTGAATTTGGAGAGGAAAAACGCTTTTCCTCCGGGGGTCATAGCATAGGTATTTTACCCGCTCTCGGTGCCTCATTTTCAGACGCGTGAGTCCAGACGTGGCCGATTGAGTCTGGAGGGAAATAGTTTGAATTCCTAGTGGGTGAAGGAGTTCTGCGTCGCAGAGTGTGTGACGTAATGCAACGTACCGCTGGGAAATGAATCGTTAAAAAGAATCGATAACATATGAGGTGTACAATTTCAATAGAATAGATCAATTGGAACCGGTTCTAAGTCGGATTCGGTTTTCGATTCCCACCCCTAATCCCAGAACACCGGAGCAAACTCTGTCATTACTCTGGACCGGAATGTATCTTTACTTTTCTTAAAGTCTTAATTTGTGTTGATAAAATCTGGTCCTTAGAAAGATAGAGGAACAAGAACTGCATACACACACCCACATAGATTCAAATAAACAAGCTTGTACGCAAACAGACGTACAAGCAGAAACACGAACAAATCAAACCAGGTAGAGACACAGAAACACAACCGCACACAACCAATAAAATGTAGCCAAGGACTCACGTTCATAAAGACAACTCTACCCTCCCATCAAGAAGTCTGATTGACAAACTCCCGTATAAGAAAGTCCTGCTTCTTGTGCTTCATGTGAAGCAGCAGCAGCAGTCAGACACACTTAAATATTTATCTGTGGGTTTTGCAGACAGATGAGCTCTGACTGCATAAACAGATACCCTGCCACTCTCTGCAAACATGCTAATGTCCATGTACACATGCATCCATTCACACCTAACTGCACACATTCAGCTCTGTAACATGGCATCTATAAGCCCATATTTGCATTTCACTGTGGAGCTCTCTCTCCTGCAAACTCTCTCTATCCTCCCCCCTGCTATCTCTCTCTCTCTCTCTCTCTCTCCGTCTGATAAAGCCCTCTGTCGCTCTGCCAGTAAGCTCCATTGGCAGTCAGACATCGCATGAGGCAAACTCAGGCTGTTCTCTCCAAATATTTGACCTCATCATTGTGTAGTTTCTTTCAGTGTGTGTGTGTGTGTGTGTGTCTTGCAATTTCCCCCTTCCTCACCTTTCATCTTCTGATGTCAATCCCATTTGTTTATTTAAACCACTATTCCCTCACCCGCCTCATTCTCCTGTTCTCCATTATCCTCTGCCCATCAGCCGAGCACTTCCCCATCTTTAGATCATCCCTCAAACATTCTTTTTCCTCTGCCCTGTCATCCTTCTTTCTCCTCCTCCTCCTCTGCATCTTCATTCCTCCTTTTTCTGCACCTCATCAATCCATCGCCCCTTTCTCCTGTCTCATTCCCCTTGCTCTATTCCTCCTTCCCCCATCGTATCCATGTCTCTCATCCCCCCCGACCCCCTCCCACACTTATCTCAGTCACAGCTGTGTTGACTGGCTCCGTGGTGTGACAGTGTTATTCCCGCACTTCTGCTCTCCAGTCCCAGAGGGCAACAGCGCCACACGATAGTGGCAGACACCGAGGCCAGGCAGGCGTTCAGGGGTTGGAGGGCGTGTGAGCAGAGTGAGCCGTGTTTGTTGGCTCGTATCAGAGAGAAAATGTTGTTGGACAAACTCGATTCTCAGCCAGTATCATGTTTTGACAGTCGAGGCATGGGGGCATATTTTTACAGTTGAGGTATGGGGCATGTGTTAGCTGTTATGTGTCAACAAATACGTGGCGGGGAAAGCAATGGATACTCTAAACCTATCACCAGACTGGTGTAATGGATGATTCTGCAAAGGCCCTTTGCTCAGACTGGACTAGACCCAACTCATGATGTAGTCCAGTTCATGCTCTGGCTCTAAAGAGATGGCCTCAAAGGTTCTTCTGCAAGATCACCTGCTGCCTGACATATCCCATCCACTGACAGGTGCCATTGTAAAGAGATAATGGATGTTATCCACTTCACCTTTTGTGCCTAAAGTTGTGATGTGATGAAAGCAAGAAAAATGGGTAAGCCTAATGGCCAAAATCCACCAGATCTGTGGTTTTAACTTCCACTGGATCCACTCCGGCTGCATCTCTGATCCAGCAGGTCGGAGCCCTCCAGATCAGACACCGGGACAGGAAGTCAGACACCACAACGAAATGAAAACATCAACAGGATCAACAGGCAAGGTAGACAACAGCTTGGGGCCCAAAGCTCATAAACTCTAAACCACAGCAGTGGCTCAAATGTGCAATCATTGTAGGAAACCTCCCTGAGGCAGGCCACACACTAGATACAGTTAGGCCTGATTAAAGGCCTGATTTGCCACCCCCATTGATCAAGGGAGAGGGTGGGGTTTGGCATGATTTAAGACTCAGTTATATGATTTCAAACATGTTTGATAAATATGATCACAGGTTGGACTGCCTCTGCAAGAATACACACAATAACCAATGAGAGGAGCAGACTGGGAAGCGTCACCAGCTGGATGTTGTGTAGACTACTTTTACAGTTTCATGGCCAAATTCCACCTGCTCCGTGTCCGGTCCGTCTCTTCTATTCAAGTCAATGTGTTAACTTCCACTGGATCCACTCCGGTGGATCTCTTCTCTTTTTGCCAGATGCCAGAGCACGACGCATCAATCTCAACAGAGCAGATGGAGCGGGGACAGGAAGTCAGGTTTCACCAAAACAAAATGAAAACATCCGGTTAATTTTCAGAATAAAACACTCTGTGTTATCACCAGATCGTATTTCACTTAACTACAACAACAAACCAAAGTCATGATGAGCGGAGCCAGGCCTGGAGTCAACAGGTCAGAGGTTTTCAGAGGACCAGAAAGACAACATGGATGAGGAGAGGAGGAGGAGGAGAATCATTGATTCAGTGAATACCGCAGGAAAACCTCGGTCACATGACTCCAGCTGTGCGGTGGTCCTGCTCCATGCTGTGTTCTGAAAAAGCAACCAGTGGGTGTTGACGGATGAGAGAGCATGGAGCCGGGCCTCAGCGGATCAAGGATGGACCGGATACGGGTCTGATGGAAGGATGTGAACAACTCTCAGAGCATCTCCAAACTGAAGCTCTTGTGAGGTGTTATGGTCTGCAGAGGTCAGTACCAAAAAAGGTCCAAGAAAGGGAAACAGGTGAACCAGGGACAGAGTCACAGGTGGGAAATACTCCCTGATGTATACAGGGAAAGATGGCTGATCCAACGGAAGAGCTTCTGGAGCTCAAAGTGCAGAACTGGTATCGTCTGCATAGAACTTGAATATTAAGTAAGCAATGAACCAAAGTAAAGACGCTCTTGTTTCCAACAAACTTCCAAGGGACTAAAGACGTGAACCTTTACAAACTTGCAGAGTGCAATGCTTCCTTGTGTCATAATTTTCTCTATGACAAACCTTCCATATCTCAACTTCAGCTCCATTATCCCCT
>NC_048278.1:35261233-35270530 GCF_009762535.1 Notolabrus celidotus
ATTAGATGCAATTCAGGCCTTAAAGCTAGGGTTGGTAGCATGTCTTCAGGACTCCGTCTAACCCCTCAGAGCTCCTCCAAAACGACGCCCCCGCTGACATGCATTCTCGACCATATGATGGTGACCGATTCAAAACCGGTCCTCGCCAAAACATTATCATAGTGAAAGTTAAAAACACAAACAAACATGGCTGCTGTTAGCACTCACAACTGTCATTCTAGCATTATCCAGTTGTACTGGTGACATGATATCAGGAGAAAAGTTATAACACATATATAATACTGTAACAGCTCTACTGTTTGTTAAACGTGTTCAGTGTAGATGCTCTTAATTCCTACAGTGTTGACGGTCAGTGAAGGCATCAGGAGAGGCCGACAGTGACCGGTTATTAAAGATCAACGTGTTCATGAATCGACTCGTCATCCCTACAGCGTCCGGACGGACGCTACAGTACATCTACATTTCTGTAGGACTTAGTAAATGTCATTAATTCTTCTGCTTGTCAGAGCCCCCGTGGTGAGAGTTTCTTAGACTCTGATCCGGACTACAGTCCTGAGCAAAGCACCTCATCTGGTCTGAGGGGACAGGCCTGAGGTCGAGCGAGAGGGGCAGTCAGTAGAGTCAGGGGAAGCAGAGGCAGGCGACGAGGACTCGGAGTACACGGCAGGACGGAATTTGATTGGTTTCATAAATTGGACCCTAATGATGGTGATTGGTTGGTGTTTTCCCAGGTTTACTCCAGCTGTAGATAGCGGCTTTTTTCACTCTTTTTTAAGAACACATTATGTATTGATTACCATCAGGACATAAATATCATTTTAACCGGTATAACAAAAAGTGTATCTTAAATCTGAATCTGTACAATCTTCAAATAAGACATTTCTCTTGACTTCTCAGATGAATGTGGCTTATTTTAAGTCAAAGAAGATATTTTTTACCTGAAATGAGACAAAAACACTTGCTTAGTTTTGAGTTCTTGAATTCTTTACTTGTGCTTTTTAAAACAAGGACCGTAGACGTCTCCACGGGAACTAAAGGTTGCAGCTTTGATCCTGTGAGTTCAAGGCATACATTAAGCACGCCATATTCTAATCCCACTTTGTCCCCATTTGTATACCCAGGCTCATTTCTTTCCATGCAGAGGTCTAGATTAACCCCCCGCTGTTTGAAAACCACTCCTCCAATAATTCTTCAAAGGTGCAAGCCAGAGGAACTCCAAACTCCAGAGTGCAGTTGCGTATTATAGTTTTTTTTGCACAAACTGCTAACGGCTACATTTCCTCACAGGTATTATTTAATGGATTTCATTTCCTTAATCTGCATGAAGCAGCAGAATCTCCTTACACTTTTTAAATCTTTATTAACTGAGAAGGGTTCTCTGCAGATTTGGCGGCCTGTCTCACGCTCAGAGGTGTTCGTTTTCACACCTGTGAGAGGACCAACACAGATCTGAGCTGCTTCAACTTTAGACCTTCTGGTGTTTAGATCTGTTCAATCCTTTGACTGAAGTGGCAACCTCCAGCCGCAAGAATTGAAGCCAATGTGGGAGTGTTAAAAACTGCAGTTCCTCAAGTGTCCACTTGAGGCTGGCTCCGGAAGCACCGGAAGCCACATACACACCCATTCTAAAGAGCAGATCTTTACAGCAGAAATAAACATGTTTACAGCCTGGTACAAAAAATATGAGTTTCAGTCTGAATAGCTAATTCTTCTATCGGCACACTCTGTACAGGGGTGCATTTTCTCATGAAGCAGCAGTTTTGAAGATATTGAGATTACGAGTTTTCCATAGTGAGAGGCACAGCTGACTTGACTGACAGGTGGCTTAAGGCCCGCCTCTTTACCTCACACTAGCTCAACAGAAGTTAAGTTGAGGTCAGCGTTTCCAATATGGCAACCACCGACGATCGGCTTCAAAACAGTGCTTCAGTCTATGATCACATGTAGCTTTAAACTCTGGGTCTATGAGTAAAGCCACTTCAGGAGTGCCTCCAGCCTGCAATCCTTCTAATATCCTGCAGGGATTTGTGATGGAAATGTAGCATTCCCATAGATCTCTGTGTCTTCATCAAGCAGCAACCTCCGTTCTCAAAATATGAAGCCCATGCAGAAGTGTTATAAACTGCAGTTCATCGAGCATCCGCTCGAGGCTGGCTGCAGAAACACAGGAAACCACATACACACCCATTCAAAAAAGACGATCTTTGCAGCAGAAATAAACATGTTTACAGCCTGGTTCAAAAAACGGCTTGGGTCTACGTAGCTAATTTCTCTATCAGCACACACTGTACGAGGGGTGAACTTTTTTTCTAATGCACCAGTTCAGAGGATATTAAGACTACGAATTTTGCCCAAATAAGGACATGACTGACTTGACTGACAGGCGGGAACACATAGCTTTTGCCTTGGAGGCTCAAACTTTGCCTCACACTAAGCTTGGTTGAGTTCAGCATTAGCAATATGGCTGCCGCCGACGATTGGCTTCAAAACAGGGCTCAGGAACAGATTGGTGACATCACAGATACTACGTCCATTATTTATACAGTCTAAGGTCTCCATAGATGCTCAATCTTTGCGTCTGGCGTTTTAAGATTACGCTGAGGCTTGCTCCATCAAGCTCAGGGTCACAGAGTAACTTTCCTCCTGTTCACTGTAATGCACTCTCTCTGCTATGCCAGGGACTCAGCTATAGTGGTCTTTGCTTTCTTCTCTATATCTGGTCTTGTTTACCAGACAATGTCCCCCACTGCATGCCTGCATGCCGCCAATTTTAGCATCGTCTTGTGGGAGGAATACCAGAGGGATGATCTGACAGAACTGATTTGGCATTGCACTGCACTGTTGATGTTATTTCCCCTTGATCAAGTCCTACATAAACAGTTTCAACATAAGCTATCGAGTTCTACATAGACACTGAAGACTCTGGAGACTCTGATGGCTCCAAATTCCACCACAATGTTGTTTTTAAAGGTTCTTCAATTCTGCATGATGTGAATTTCCGTGCACTGTATCCTCTAAGCTAATATTTGAACACCATCTCACTTTGGAATCACTACATTCTCTCAAACACAGCAGATACACATCAGATACAGAACCACACTCACAATATATAGAGCTACATTACAGGAGAGCACCAGGTGCGAACATGCAACAGCCCGATGTGATTCATAGAAAGCTCCGTATTGAGCTGCTGTTCCTTCACATCAAGAGGAGCCATGCAGGTGGAAGAGGCTCACAGTAACAGAGTCTCGTGGTCGGCTCCCTTTGGAGGTTTTAGACCATTTGGGACGAAACCTCGGTGCAGACGGAGCAGCCACCCGAGGGATTAGAGCTCCCAGCTGCTCACTTCTGAAGACGACATGACCTTGACTAGAATTAGACCAGAGAGGCGATGACGTATTATGAGCATCTTGTAGACGGTGGAAACGCTCCAAAGCCCCCTAGGAGCAGTTTGAAAGATTATGGTTACAAATATTCTCTCTCTCTCTCTGAAAGACCATGTGAACAGCATATCACTTTTTGAAACAAAGGGTATTAATGGCTGTTAACAACCTTTGTTAATTACCCAACCAAAATAAATACTCAAAACTGATTGGCTCATAGAAGTTTATGACATCACTTTGTTCAAACTAAGCCCCGCCCACTTCAAACCAGTGAGAAGAAAGCAACAAAAAAAAACTTATATGTTAAAATAGGTTTAATCTTCCAAAGATTTTCTTCCAATTTTGAATATTTACTGTTCCTGTGACTGGTTCACAGAGTAACTTGCATAATTTTCATTTGTATATATTTTTTATATTTTATATTCTTTATATTTTACACTTTTTATTTTTCAGATTTTATTTTTCAGATTTTATTTTCTATTTTCTATTGGATTTTTAATTTGTAGTGTTTTTAAACAAAGCACCCTATATGTTAAAATAACTTTAATATTTTAGAGTAACTTGCATAATTTTCCTTTTAATTTATTTTAATTAATTTTTCTTTATTTTTTTCTATATTTTTATTTTTTCAATTTTTAATTTTTTCTGATTTTTTTTCATTTTATTTTCATATTTTTTATCCTATTTTAAAGATTTACTGTTTTAATCTTTTATCTTAAGTTAATTTTATTCTTCCAACTTTGTTTTATTTCCTTTTATTTGTCTTCCTCACATTTCTCTTTTATTGTCTTTTAGTTTCTTATTTTTTAAAGCAGTTCTAACCAAATTTTGAAAATTGCTATTTAAATGAATAAATATTATTGTTACGAATTTAATAAGCATTATTATTATTTATTTATTTATTTCATCGTTTTTATTCATTCATTTAATTATTATTTCATGATGTACCCTGAGCAAAACCTGATTCTAATAAACCAAATATTAAGGACGTGTACAGAAACCTTGAATACAAGGTCTCTAATGTGTGTGGAAGCATCATTTTACATGCAAACTATTATTTAAAAAGGGCCCTGAGTCTGTCAAAAAGCTCCTGCTGATTTAATTTTCCAGTGGCTTTAAAATCCTGATGAAAAAACACATTGGCAGAACCTTCAGAGACAATCTATGACTCATACATACACATGTAAAAGCAATCAGAGGATATACCTCAGAGGCAGCTATAGGGGCGGACTGGGAATGTTCCTCAGGCAAGCCAACCTGTCCACATGGACCACTTTGTGCGTACGCCAACCATGTCCCCAGCTCTACAGTATATATGCACCTTCATTAGCTTTAACGAGAGTATGTTTGACTGGTGGAAACACATTGAAGGCAATGTTACATGATCACTCTGCTGCATTCTTTATTGCTCTGATTTAAATCCTCCACAGAGAGACGGAGAGATGTGCTCATTGTGTTGCCTGCGGGCAGTTTTGTCACACTGTTAGCACGGCTGGTTAGCTAGGTGTGTGCATGTGTGATTTATTATTTTTGCATTTTGCTGTATCTGCAAGAAGGGCCTTCCTCTTCTTAATTCTCTCCCTCTCTGCTCCACCTTTACTTTTCTTCCTTTCTATTTCACCTGGTGATAATTCAGCCTTGCAGCAACTGTCCGTGTTATGACTTCATATTTTGCAGACGATGACTGGGATACTTCGGCAACTGGTGGAGCACAATAAACCAACCACGAGAGTTGCACTCTCACATAGGGGTGGGAATCGAAAACCGGATCCGACTTAGAACCGGTTCCAATTGATCAATTCCATCAGAATTGTACACCTCAAATGTTATTGATTCTTCTTAACAATTGTCCGGACTCACGCAACCGAAAATGAGCACTGGGAGTGGGTGAAATACCTCCACAATGACCCCTGGAGGAAAAGCGTTTTTCCTCTCCAAATTCAAAGTTTTTTCATCCAGGCTTGACGGGGCCACGTCCGGACTCATGCGGCCGAAAATGAGGCACTGAGAGCGGGTAAAATACCTCCTCTAAGACCCCTGGACGAAAAACATTTTTCCTCTCCAAATTCAAAGTATTTCCTCCAGGCTCCAGGGGCCACGTCAGGACTCACGCAACCGAAAATGAGGCACTGAGAGCGGGTAAAATACCTCCGCGATGACCCCCGGAGGAAAAGCATTTTTTCTCTCCAAATTCAAAGTATTTTCCTCCAGGCTTGAGGGGCCACGTCCGGACTTACGTGTCTGAAAATGAGGCACTGAGAGTGGGTAAAATACCTCCGCGATGACACCTGGAGGAAAAGCATTTTTCCTCTCAAAATTCAAAGTATTGTCCTCCAGGCTCCAGGGGCCACGTCCGGACTCACGCGGCCCAAAATGAGGCACTGAGAGCGGGTAAAATACCTTCGCGATGACACCTGGAGGAAAAGCATTTTTCCTCTCCAAATTCAAAGTATTTTCCTCCAGGCTCGAGGGGCCACGTCCGGACTTACGCTACCGAGAATGAGGTCAACCTATTGGTCAGTATGTTCTAGTTGAATATGTTCATGTTCAGTCTTGTGCAGACATCATTTTGGAAAAAATAAAATGGTTCCTTTTGCAGAATCGACAATGGCATTGACATTGGTAAAATCTTATCAATTCCCACCCCTACTCGCACATGATGATACATGCATGCAGAGAGGTCTATTCACTCATTTTTGCTGTTCACACTGACCACCAACTAGCTCCTCGGGCCACCAGGAGATGTCCTGCAGCACCCTGACACACAATCCACACCTGCTCAGAGACCGGAGGTACGTCTGCAGCTGAACTGACAAATCCCCATCTGTGAAACTGTACGGGTTGAGCATGATGGTTCTGAGGAAGCTCACAAGCTCAGCAAGCATTCCCTGAACAACAACAGGGAGAAAAACAACACCTGGCTCGCTGCTGAGCTGTCAAACTCAGCTGAGCGCCTACTTGTTGTCAGTGCCGGACTGGATATATCAGAGGAGAGACAGGTGGAGAGGACTGCATGTCTTCTGTGCTATCAGGTGAACGCCTCCCCTCACAGATGGCATATTAATTTCTGCTCGACTCCTCCGAAAACGCTGCGTGCATAGAAATGAACGGCTAAACTATGAGCAGTTAATTAATCTCAACACCTGGTCAATTCCATCAATAAAACAATACAAAGAACATCCCACATCTTAGCTGCTGCGTAAATACACCTCAGTAAACACCATAAATGAACCTTGTTAAACAGGGCTGGCACATCCGAGTCCCACGCTTACACACATCCCAATCACTCCCCCTTGAACAAATTGCATCTGACTGATTAATAGGACCTTGAAGGTGTCAGAACATGTGTCCAAACTCGACGGAGGCAGCCCTGCTTTCCCAGCGACGCTGTTTATTTAATAAGCAGGTTGGTTGGAGCATGTCAATTATTCCTGGGCACTGGGAGGGATGGAGTGATGGGAGGGGCGGGGTGTGAAAGACCGCCGCTGGTAAATGGAAGATGAAGCGTGAGAGGAGAACTCAGCAGAGGAAACATCAGTGTGTGTGTGTGTGTGTGTGTGTCAGAGTGTGTCAGTTTTTGGTGCGTTTGTGTGAATGTGATTGGTGATTGCGGCGGCCCTAATGGATTCCAGAAGGGGAGCCATAACAAACACGAGGGAAATCAAACAGTAGAAATTACAACTTGGTCTAAACATCGGAGCAAGAAAACGCCGGCAGGTTTGCTGTTGTCTCGTCTCTATCCAATTACACGGCTGAAAAAATTATGCTCATTTTTTCCAGGCCTGTTCAGTTCTTAACTGCGTCGTGGCATCTGGTACAGTAAGTGAGAAATTATTCAGCACTGGTGTGAAACAACACAGGGTTGAGAACGCTATCTCTGGAGCCACATGCAGCCAGTTGGCCTGGGATCAAATCCCCCTGCAGAACCTCCTCTTGAGCGTCTCCCTTCTAAGCCTTATGCTGAAAGTCGTCCCACTCTCTCATTGAAAGAAAAAAAAAAGTACTCTAGCGTGTCGATTCTGTTTGAAAAGCCATAACCGTGTTACAAACAAATCCCAGGAGTTCATTCATTATTCAACATTTGCTGTGCAGTCATGTATAATTGTGTCTCAGTGCTTGATTCATCAGTTATTGCTGATGATGTGCAAATTCAGTTCCAGCATCTCTGTCTCAAAAAACTTCAATGCCTCTGAGGCAAAAACACATGAATTTACAGGGAACAATGTTGTCGCTGTGGGCCCAGAGTCTCTGCAACACTCGCGACACCACATCAAAAATGCAACATCAAAGAGCAGCAGCAGCAGCAGCAGAGAGCCGGTCCAGCCAAGAGCTACGGCTCGCTCCTCAGGCCCCACTCTGCTTCATCACCCCGCACTGCACTCGGCTATTACACACCTTCGCTGACTCAACTCTGATTGGTCAGTTGCAGCATTCTTTGGCGAGTTACTTTCGGATAGCAGATTGCTGCTGTAAAGAAGTTTGAGGACAACATGACCTCAAAGAAAAGAGAAGAAAACAGTGTTTGTCCCTGCAGACTGGGTGCTTCCTAAAGGAGTTGTGTGACAGCTGTGCAAGGTCTGAGGTTTGAAGGAAGATGGACACACATGGGACAGTGGTCTCTGTAGTTCCTTCTTCCCCTGCGGCCAAAACAAAACTACTCTTTGCTCGGTAGACCTATCGACAGTCTCCAGACGGTCTTGATCTGGAGATGCCGTGAAATTGAAAGCACTGTTATATCTCCTTAGCAAATGTTAGTTAAGTTATTAATAGAAGGGAACAATTTAGAATTTAAAAAAATGGTTTTATGTTACCTTCCTTTCCTCAAATAAGCCGGATCATACAACTATCTAACTTAACATAAAAGGGGAACTTATATCTTCTCCCTACTCCATCAATCGATGAATTTTCTGTACTAACTGTATTAAAAAAAATACAGTTGTGTCCCTTAAGCCATCTCAAAATGTCCACCAATCAAAAGGTGAACCTCTTTGCCAAACTCTCTCACAATGGTGGGAATGTAAGAAGTGTGAGCTGTCTCTCTAAATGTCATTTAGCTGCATCATATCTCCACGGCCTTGCTAGCATGGCTGTTTGAGTACTTTTTGATAAAGCTTATAGTTAAAGCTGGCTCAGGCTTCGACCAGCTCTTAGTTAGCCTGCTATAGGCTTAGACTGCCTGGAAACTGGCATACTGACACTCTGGGATCCTATCTGGCCCCTCCAACCCCTCATCACTGTCCTTAACTCTTCCTGTCCCATTAAAGTTACTAACCATAGACCTTTCTGGAGTCCCTGTGCTCCCTTGTCTCGTAGGTTCCTCTGGATCTCTGCCGGAGAGTCCTTTTTTGGGTCTGTTATTCTTTCTTTCATTCATTCCTTTCTTTCCTTTTTCCTTTCATTCATTCCTTTCTTTCCTTCCTTCTTTCTTTCTTTCTTTCTTTCTTTCCTTCTTTCTATCTTTTCCCTTTTCCTTTCATTCATTCCTTTCCTTTCCTTCTTCCTTCTTTCTTTCTTCTTTCTTTCCTTCTTTCTATCTTTCCTTTTTCCTTTCATCAATTCATTTCCTTTCTTTCCTGCTTTTCTCTGTCTTTCTTTCCTTTTTCTTTCCTTTTTTTTGTTCCGCTTTTTTTCATTCTTCATTAATCCTTTTCTTTTTCTTTTTTCTTTCTTTCCTTTTTTCGCTTTTTCTTTTTTTTCCTGCCTTTCCCTTTTCGTTTCTTTCCCTTCCTTCGTCTTTCTTTCTTTTCTTTCTTTCGCTTTCTTTCTGTCTTTCTTTCCTTTTTTTTGTCCTTTCTTTCGTTTATTCATTCGTTCTTTCTTCTTTCTGTCTGTCCGTTTTCCTTTTTTCCTTTCTCATTATTCTTTCTTTCCTTCCTTTCTTCCTTTCTTTCTTTTCTTTCTTTCCTTCTTTCTT